>NW_009260136.1:686915-727614 GCF_000687185.1 Egretta garzetta
TCTGGGCCCCCCGGTTCAAGAAAGATGAGGAACTCCTAGAGAGAATCCAGAGGAGAGCAACAAGGATGATTAGGGGACTGGAGCATCTCCCCTATGAGGAAAGGCTGAGAGAGTTGGGCTTGTTCAGCCTGAAGAAGAGAAGTCTGAGAGGGGATCTGATCAACATGTACAAATATCTCAAGGGTGGATGTCACAAGGATGGAGCCAGACTCTTTGCAGTGGTGCCCAGCGACAGGACAAGGGGCAATAGGCACAAACTGAAGCATAAGAGGTTTCAGTTGAATATGAGGAAGAACTTCTTTACTTTGAGGGTGACAGAGCACTGGAACAGGCTGCCTGGGGGGGTTGTGGAATCTCCTTCTCTGGAGATATTCAAAACCTGCCTGGATGATGTCCTGTGCAACATGCTCTAGGTGAACCTGCTTTAGCAGGAGGGTTGGACTGGGTGATCTCCTGAGGTCCCTTCCAACCCTTGCCATTCTGTGATACAGTGCTTTGCATGGCAAAGCCCTGATCATACAAGCTGCAACAGAGATAGGACAAGTTCCCTGTCAACTCTTGTGTCAGGTGCTGAAACAAGGCAGCTTCCAAGGCAACTGTGTTAGAAAGAAGCACCTTTAGTTTGAAACTATTCCCCTTGAGCCAGGGATAATCTCCCTCTCCTTAAAGGCCTTTCTTCCATGTATTTTTGACTCAGCCATCTCTTTCTACTTGTTCCCCTCCAACTCTTTCTTCTGTGACTGTATGCTGCAAAAGAAAGCTGCTTTTGTGGAAAAAAAAGCTGTTTTCATGACAGTACCACCGTATTTGGGCTCTGAAGATCTAACTACGTATTTTTTCCTGGTGAAATTTCATGCTGAACCATGCAGAGGTCCCTGTAGCTCCTGCTGTTATTGTGGCTTGTGTAGACACCCATGTAAGACTTCAGCTGGCTAACTCTGATAGGATTAGCTGGCTGTCTAGCAGTACAGCCACCATGTGCTAGCTACCCAAGTATCTACCCATATTGACTTAATATCAAGCAGTGTTCAAACAGGAGAAAAACACTTTCACAGCAGAAGCCAAGGTACTGCTGAGCTTGGCAGAGATAGGGGAGACAGAGATCACTTCCTTTCATAGAGAAGACTGTGCTGCTGGTGTTATGCCACTGGCTCCCTCTGCACTGAGCTCTGATACAAGACACATATTTTGCATGCTGCATCACAGAGCTCAGCAGGAGATATTTCAAACAGCTGTCACTGCTGTATGATATTGCAGGTAGCTCCCGTGAGCATTAAGAATTGAGTGCTTTCCCCAGAAAATTGACAGAAAGCCATCCTGAACAGAAAAGCAGAGCTATGAAATATCTTAGTGCATCTTGACAACTGGAGCTATCCCAAGGGATATTACAGCAACACCACCCCTTCTCACTGTCTCCCATTCCACCCACTTTCTATGGACAACAAAGTCTCTACACCAATGCTTGGCCTTATTCTCTCACTGCAAATCCTTCCCTATGATGCCATCTTCATGGGACAGGAGGAGAGGGGAAGCACAGACTCACCTGAAGCTGCATGACCACATAATTAAATTTTTCATTCCTTCCACAGCCGATAAATCTGCAAACATGATCCTTCCCTGAAAAGAAAGAGAAACATATAGAATGGAACATAAGACAACAACCCTGTGATCACGATTTTTAGAAAAATGGTTCTGATCAAGGGCTTGTAACCATAAGTGGCATCAGGCAGGGAGTTTTGCAGAACAGACTGATTTTGTTTCTACTTCTCAGTCTCGTAGCTCAGGAGAATACTGACATTCACCAAGAAAACTGACTGTGAAATAGCTATGAGCGGAAATCAGTGTCAGGGATCCTTGAATCCTCAAACAGACACAGGGCACAAGTGAGTGTGACAAACTGCAGTTTATATCACCACCACATGCATGCAACACCACCACAGCCACCACCATCCCTGAACTAAACAACAGGGCCACACAGCTCACTGGCACACATGACCACTGGCAGCATGCTTAAGCTCATTACACCAACATTATTCAGTAAATACTGACTTTTACACACCACTACACTTGCCTATTAGCATTGTTTACCCTGAAGCAGCTAAACTAATGCTACTTCAACATGGACAAACCTGAATTTAATATTCAGAAACATCTGGAAAAGATGCTTATGGAAAAACTCCATTGACACATTAATTCAATTTCATAATAAAAGAAGGAAACAAACACAGGAAATTTCATGTCAAGTTCTGGCATGGTGTTACAAGTACAGACTACATCTATTCAGGCAAAGACAAAACCAACCAGCCACCCCACAATGCTCAGCTAGGCCTCTAGGTTCATTCTCTGTGGTACAAAAGCACTGCTGCAACATCTACATTTCATCACGTGGCACCAGGCAGGACCTATCTTAAAACAAACAAAACCAAACAAAAAAACCCCAACACCACAAAGGCAGTGGAAGCTGTGGTTTCAGATCCTGGCCTGTAATGGATTTGTGATTGTGTACTCCCTATATTAGCAAAAGGGGAAGTATGATGCATGCATTCTTTTAATAGCAGACTACTGCTAACAGACTAAAGGTTGATGCATACTACAATGATGAACATTTGGTTCCTGGTGGGGTTTCTAAGCAGGGAAGAGGGTGAGTATCATTGCATAGCTTTGCCCTGTATTTCTCTGTAGCACTTGAGCAACGGTGATTTTAATTCATTTTTAAACCAAAGCTTATTGTTTGATACTTCCCAGTTTTACAATAAGAAAGGAAGAACATGAACATATACAGTAATCAGTAACTGCACTGCCTGCAACACTGTTGAGACTCTGTTATTGTTCTCATTGTATGCACCATAGGCCTGGGGCATGTTGGGGACAGCAAGACATGACAGAATAGGGACCTGGAAGGCAGCAGGAGACAAAGCAACAGCTTTCTCACTGGTGAACCAGAGCTTTGACCAGAGCAATACATACAGGTGTGGAATATGGGGCTCCATCCCAGCACTCCGTAAGAGCACCAAGAGCCTGCCCTCCAGGACCCAGCAGCATCCCACAGCAGAACACCCACACTCTCTCTCCTACCACAAGGAGATAACAGAGCTGCTGGCAACCACAACTGGAGGGACAGAGGCCTTGTCTACCCTTTACTCCCTTTGGAAGAACAAGCTTAAAACAAGCCAACCAACCCACCTTAGTATCCACCTATACCTGGTTAGACAAGCAGGAAGGTTATGTGGCTGCAGATCCTTCATGTCCCTGGCACAGACTTAAGGCCATTGTCCAGTTTCAGGACTGAGTGTGCAAGACCATGCTGAAACCATCAAGAAATGTCAGAGGCCACCTTATTTCAGGAAAAGATATTCAGAGATCAGGAAGGTACCCTCTTCAGCATACATCAGGGCAGCCTGCACACTCTTCCTTGATCCTTTTTCTCATGTACCAAGCCAATGTCCTGTGTGTGCCCATGAGTACTAGGTGCCACTGGTTTCCTACTATCGGCAAATCAATTGCAAATTCAGTGTTGATTTTGACATACAGGTTTTTGGTTTTCTGAGGGAACTCTTTGAGACACTGTCTGGATGTAGCACATGTCCTGGCCTGAGCATTACCAAGAACGGACCACCAGCAAGCCTCAACTGTCCTACACATTGTCCTGCCACAGGTCCTAATATGGATGGCTATGCTGCCTGCAAATGTGAAGGCAGCCTCAAAGCCACATTTTTGGCTACAACATCAACGTATCTGGATAACCTCAGAAAGAACCAGTTATATCTCTTTAGGAGCTTATGATACCTGTGTGCTTCAGCAAACTGGCAATATACGCAGGTCTCAGACAGGATGGACAGGCCAGTGCATGTCCACACTCATCCCAGACCTGACAGCTTTAAGTCCACAGAGATTCACACAGACCAGCCTGGCTTACTTACAGACACACAACGGGTCCCACTTTGCTTTGTTTTGCCTTTCAGAGCACCAGGAGATGGATATTGAGGCAGCAGCCAAAACAATGACTGTTTCTACTGGCAATGAGAGCTACTGTGTGGTAAAAAGGGTAAATTACTCCAGTTTTTACTTGCTGTTAATGTTTTAAATGACTGCAAAGCACTGATAGGCAGGAAACCATGTGCTTTTTATTGCTGTAAAACTACAGACAAGAACATTCAAATCCAATCCTCTATCAGGGAGAACCTGGTCACCTAAATCAATCATTTCAGCAAAACAGGAGTGGTAGTGTCCAATACACTTGACTGACTTAAGACACAGCCCTGCTGATTTGGTACTGCCTCTTCTGATTTTGAGTATATTCCTGAAACTGTTTGGGTTTGTTTGTTTGTTTGTTTTAAATCAGTTTCCTCCATAACATTGTTTTCTGGATCACAAAATTTTACAGAAAGAAAAAGCATTTATACTTTTAATTTATTATCTTTGAGAATTGTATGCACGTTTAGGCTGACAACATGTTTCTGCTTACTTTAATTTTTGAAAGTTATGAGCTCTTGATGGCCCACATCCCTAAATTGACTTGATTTTATATCGAATCCTCCTTTCTGGCCTAAAATGGGCTCCTACCTGACCTGTTGGTCTTGGGGAATCTAGGCTCTCCCTGGAACAGGTCTCCCATGCACTATTCTGCAACACAAGCAACCCCAGGAAAAGAAGAAATGGGGGAGGGAAGACTGCCAATTCTTACATGAAACAAAATGAATATAACAGTGCAGAGAAAGCAGGCCACACTTAGAGGTGGTGTATGTACAGCCAGCTGGTCATGTAGATGGGATAAATGCTTGCAGCATCAACCCCTCTGGGTTTCCGAAGATTTTATTCGTATTTCAAGGAGGCACCAGGTTACAACTGTTTGCTCTCTCAGAGGAGTTCATGCCATGCTGAAGTGCCAGATGGAGGCTGACAGTCAGGCATGACTTTGGGATTCCTGCAGATCAGTCCTGAAGCTGATCAGATTTTGTGAAGCCCATAAGAACAATCATGTTAATAGCCTCCTGTGCAGCCAGGATGGATGGGACTGTCATACTTTCCTATAAGGCAAAAGGATACAGCCCTCTTTCCCCACACGTGCCCTCCTCAAGCATGAAGATCACAGCACAGAGCAGCAAAGCATATTTTAACCCAGAAAAGTAAGAAAGGGCAAAAAGTTTTTCAAGGTATACTTATACGGGGAACCTTGCAACCATTTCACTGCACTAACTGCCAGATCACACTTGCTCCTTTGCTAGACTGTTCCACTGAACAGTCATTCTGATATAACAGAAGATCACAAGCTCATATTTTAGAAAACAAGTCCTATATCTCTATTAGTTTATTAAAACAAAGCAGTTATCTTCCAACAAAGTAAAGGAACAGAGCAAGAGATTGTAAAGAGTTTTGGCCTGTTAACTAACATAGGTTGGAGGAATAAGTCAGCCTGATGTTCCTAAACACTGACCTGAGAAAAGTTTCAGAAAACATGTGCTTTATTTTGTTTCACATGCATTCATTTTTCCAAGCATTTAGTTAAGGCAATGTTTTAATAATGTTCAGTCATACAAAAATATTCTTTCTACTGCTGCCTTTAAAATAAAATTAACATAATAGTCTCCCATATAATGCTGGGTAAGAAATGCAAATATTTCAGTTACTGAAATGGGCTTCACCATCCTTGTTCTGAAGGAACTTTAAAAAATTACAGTCAATAACCATGCCCTCATATATAAAAGTAACTTAAAGTATCTGGAAAACCCTTTCACATTAGGATAGATATTCATCACCTTGTAGAGATACGATTAAAAACCCAATGTTAACACTTAAAAACTTTCATTAAATAAAAAACTTTCATTACATAGCACTTAAGAAATTAAATGATGATCCTTTTTTCAGTGTATTTTTCCACATGGATCAGTTTCAAACTGCTGGAAACCAATATTCATTCCAATCTTCTACTCGTTTAAGTTCTTAAATATTCCTAAGGTATTTTCAATACAGCAGTGAAACTAATCAAATAAATAGTAAGAAATATGTGACAATACTGCTGCAATTCGAAGGGGTTTTTTTGGTAACACACTCCATATTTCCTGCATTTTCACCTGCAGAAAACAAATAACCACTCCTTTCCTCAAAGGAGTTCAAGAATTTAATATTTTAAATTTATTCTAAAATTATTTTGTGATTCATCTCTATAGATGAGCTGTCTCATTGCTAACAGTCCACCCTAAACACTGAAGAAACTTCTACCGCATAGATTGTCGTAAATCTCATGGCAGTTATTGTTACTCTTATAGCTGTTACCTTACCAATTCTTGCATTTCCTCTGCAGTAAGAGACCAACACTGACTTAACAGCATGAGTCCAGCAGTGGCCACCAGGATGGTTGCAGGAAAAGGAGAACATGACATTCAAAGAAAGTGTCAGAGAACTGGGTTTGTTCAGCCGTGATTAACACAGGAAACACAGGCATCCTGCCAAAGTCAATCCATGACATCTAATTACAAAATCAGCTTAGTTCCAGAATCGTCAGTCAAGTTTCTTTTTATTCAGGTAATACATGAAGTATCAAAACCAATGGTATACTGCTGGCCAAAAATAACCAGCATGGCACAGCTATCCAGCCACTCAACCTTAAAGACAACTGCATAGGAAAAGCCCAAGTGCTTAGTGACATAACTTGCTCGAGCACTTGGCACTGCCGGGTTCTCTATTACATGCACAGTTGTGGACATACAGTTGCTCTCACCGGCACTGGGAAAGCTGCAGCTATTTCTCATGCTCTACATTATAGATACAACATACATTTTACAGCTATCATGTTTTCTTCACATGTCAACATCAGTATCAGGTTTATCAGCTTATCACAGATTTTGTGTTGTGGGGATACTGAATTCACTTCTGTACAAACATTCTAAAGAAATGGAGGCTCCATCAGGACTAGAAAATGAAATGAGAGTTATTTTCATGATCTTCTAACTTTACTTGAAAATGGTGTCTGTAGCTTGGCAAAGCTGACTAGCATATAGTTTTCTTTCCTTTGCAGTTAGCAATTTTCACCTCTGGCCAGACAAACTAGCTGACTTCAGGGACTTGTCAACTCAGCTGGAGGCAAGGAGTTTTGAACATGAGAGAAAACAAATTCTATGCTGGAAGTAAGGCCTAAATAACTACATTATCCAATAGTAATCAACTGGGTTAACCTTGCTAGTGCTTCTGTAATAAATTAATGAACTAATGGACCTAAAACTAAAAGGCTGGTCATCATCTTCTAATCGAACAGCAAAAGGTAAAACTGCCACATCTTGCATGGCGTAGTTTCCTCTACTTGTTTCCCAAGACAACTAAAACCTTTACGATGAACAACTGATAACAGATCCCACACAGGGCAAGGCAAAAGAGCGAAGGAGCAAGAATTCAACACAGCCTCAAAAAAAAAAGTGTGCTTTAAATCCTCTTTCATCCATTGCATGTCCCCCCTCCATCTCATGACACCGTGATTAACACTGGAAACATCGTCCAAAAGCCACTCAAACACCCATAGGACTCTTCCGCATGGAAAAATGCGGTGCTGGGCAGAGGCTAGCGCTACATCAAGTGCTGAATCGACCACCATGTAATAGCCTAAAAACCTGCCAAGGGTAATTTACCCTGCTTTCCAGCCTTTACAGATAGCTTGGTTACATCAGCCTAGCAAAATACTGTAGAAACAGATTAAATTGTCGACAAAAGTAACAGAAACCTAATCATAGAGAGTTAAGACACCACTAACACAGAAAGCCTCACATATACAAAAAGAAAAGACCAGGACTGGCAAATAAGAAAAACAGGAAAGATCCCTTTTCTTCCCTTATTTTGTTAGGAAACGCTTACCAGTCCAACCCCTGGCAGTAAATGGGGAACAAGCAACACTATATGCTGTAATAAAATCAGGTACTCAAAAACTACAATGCCTGTGACCAGGCTGCATCTTGCACAACTATTCAATATGCAGAAGATCTCTGCACTGCAGAATAAAATTAATCAGTCCTACGCAATGAGATCGGTTACACTGAAAAGAAGGCATTTACAAAGAAAATTACACACTGAAGAGAATTTAGGAGTATCTGCCTGCCAAGTGAGGTCAAAGGCAAGTACACTAGGCCTCAGCCTCACACCAGGGTAAAATTGCCACCATAGATGAACAGAAAACAGTGCTCAGCACCAGAATAATCTGGCCATTTTAACTGACAATCTGACTGCTAGGCTGCTCCAAGGAGAACACCAGCAAAGGAAACTGAATGCCTTGGCCACATCCATATTTTGGGGAGCCTGTGGACCAGAAGGCATCAGAAGTGCACGCCTCGTGAGAGACCCTTTTGCACCAGCCTAGTCTCACAAACCCTAAGAGTGCTCCCAGAGAGACCTGTCAAGAAGTGGGTAAGGACAGGGAGAATACTTTTCAATTCAAAACATCTGCTGCTGGGCCTCACACAGCCCCAGTTGAGCATCTAGAGCAGACATGGTGCCTGGTTTGGCATGTAAAGATGTTTCCACACCCCGCTCTGCAGCAGCCTGAAAGCTAGAGAAAATAATCCACTGGATTTAATCAGGGATACTGGTTTACTATTTCTGCAATTAAGGCTGCTGTTGGAAAGGCAGATTGACACTGAGATAGCCCAAGCCAAGCACCTCAAAAGCTGTTTTAACAGAGCTGTTGCATTTTGATTAACCTCAAAGACCTCACAGATGGAAAAGAATCCAGACAGTATTTCACAGATGCTCCTTTGCCACCTGAATGTTGCTCCACAGTGAATCCAGGGTGGGGAAAAAAGTCAGAGAGAGCAGGCAGGTTTCTGTCTGTCTGTATTCCGAAGATTTAGAAAAGCATTGAAGATATGGCTCTTTTAGAAGTGACAGGACTCTTCATTCCACATGTTCAATGACAGGAAACCATCCCATTTTTCTCCTCATGATTCCAAAGAACAGGAGCCATAAGACTCCTGGTTTATAATAGAGATGAGGTTTTAAAGAAAGCCCCATACTGCCTTAAATCATCACAATTACCATGTGTCAGTGTTGTTCACAGAGTGGCTTTGGGTCATGTAAACTTTTATGAGCAAACAGACCCAGAAGCTCCATTCAGGTGCACATCAAATAATAGTCAAATCCTAAAGGACACAGTCCAACAACTGGTCTCTCAGACAGGGGGACCAGATTAAAACTAACCCAAAGCAAAAGAGGGTGAAAGAAAACCCAGCAAAGGCCATTCTTGCTCTCTGGATAAGCAAGTAGCTAATTCGTTTAGCCACACAGATCTTAATTTCCATTCGCTTTTTAACGTACATGTGCAAAAGGCTTCTCTACACAGCAAAACACTTGCAGATACAACTAAACCAGCAACCTTTTCTGCTGGAGACAAGTTATACCTGCAAGAAGTATTTTGCCAATGCAGTTTAGGCTTGGTTTCAAAATGCTTGACTGCAAAGTAGAAAAGCCCAATAGTCTAAAATTATGTGCAAATGGTACAATACTATACAATTACCTCACTTAAAGATAATTTTACAGTAGTGATTAAAGTAATAAAATGAGGGCTTGGCACTGGAACAGTATTCTTTCGACAGAGAAACTGTATTAATACAGAGGTTCCCTGTGCAGATGTGCCAAACTATCCCCGAAACAGTTTCTGAATTTGTGTAGGTAAGATTTTCATCCCTAGTAGGGTAATTCTCTATTAGCTGTCTATAAAATAATTTTTCTTATTTTTCATACTATTGATTTATTATCCCTATACTTACCAAGAACATACACACATTTCTTATTGCTGTACAGCATGAATTTTTCATCATTTCTGTATTGCTTGTTACTTACTGCATATTTTAGAGATAAATATGTATATAAGAATCTATTACAGCAAAAGCCTACTCTCTTTCCTTGGACTCTCCATGACACCCAGTACCTGGGAACTGCACAGCAGCCTTCTTCAAAATTTTCCAATCCTCCAGGTAAACTTAGTCCTACTTACTCCTTCATCCATGGAAGAGACAGATCTGTCAGGATTTATTACCTCTGGCTTAAGTGTTGAGCAACTCCTGTAGTCACACTGGTGTTGATAAACAGCAGACGACTTCACCTACAGCAGACTGAGTAAACACATGGTATGCTCTCAAGTAAAAGAGAGGTCCAAGGTCGTAATCTCTAGTAGTCACTGATTCTATGACAAGGTATGGTTGCCTGAATGCCACCATGTGGTGAGGATTTGGAAAGAAAGACTGGTTTTCAAATGGTGACTCCTCATGGAAGAGGCCTGACATAATGGAGGATCCCATCTACTCATGCAGCAATGATGATACAGGTAAAAATCAGGTACTGTGGAGGGTACAGGCCTCCTTGCACAGCAAGGACAAAAATACACATTGTGACACAGAGGTCAACATTCCTAATGGTACCAAAAAGAGAATGCAATTTCCCTGTTCCCCAAGCAAGCTTACCAAGACACACTGAGAAAACAGCTGTGATTCAACAGTGCCAAGGCCTTGTCAGAAGAGAGGAGCAACAGGACAATGTAAGTCAAATGGTGCTTGACAAAGATTAAAAAAAAAAAAAAAAAAAAAAAATAAAATTATCTTGTGGTGCTCTGATTAGAATTGGCCAGATAGAGTAGCGTCAGACAATGTCCTGAGCCCTGCAAGCCCCTCATTTCCTCAAAAAGGAAATACTCTACAACAACTCTGTGGGACCAAGAAGTTTTGATTTTCACTAAAATAGACCATGGAAGGCAAGAAAAAGACAGAAAGCTTGCTGGAAACTTTTTTGGGTAAATATGCAACGATAGGACAACTGAGAGCTTCAGCTCAGCACCTGCTTGAGCAAGAAACTCTGTAAGCCGACTTCTCAAACATGTTTCACCTAAAAGGGCACCGTTGCTGGTGCTTCCCAGCCCCAAGACAATATTAAGTTTTGGAAGGTTGGTCAGAAGATGATCTATGATCCTTGCAAGTAACAATACAAGCCAGAAAGAACTTTACCTTTGGCAAAGACATTAATATCTAAACAGATACAGAAAAAGCACTATACAGCTAGAAAAATCCAATCAAGTAAGAGCAGAACAGAATGACTCTACAGGGCAGTTGAGAGATGCTGAAGTTGCAGCGATCCTACACAGCCAAGCACAAGTATCACAGAATCATTTATGTTGGAAGGGGCCTCTTGAGATCATCTAGTCCACCCACCCTGTTCAAGCAGAGACAGCTAGAGCTGGTGGTCCAGGGCTGCATCCAGTTGGGTTTTGAACATCTCCAAGGATGGAGACTCCACAACCTCTCTGGGCAACGTGTGCAAGTATTTAACCACCCGCACAGTAAAAAAAAAAAAAAAATTACTGCCCTCACAGTAGAAAACTATATACAGTGTTTATTAGAAGTTATAGAGACTTTCTAGAAGAGTCATTAACTGATTTGTTCCCCAGTTGTTCTGTGTGGACTGCCAGTGCAGAAAGGACATTGTGAGGGACCTGCACCTGCATTCCTTATGTAGCTATTCCAGAAAGTCTGACTGTTGGCAACAGCCTGCAGTCCAAACCGATCAGGAGCTACTGCACTGAGAGGTCAGGCTGCACCTAAATCAGGTCCTGAAGTAGGTCTGCAGTATGTGCCAATGGCCAGCCTTCTCCATTCCAAACTCTGTGAAGCTCTAGCAACTTGCAAGACTCTAATCACAAGCTCTGAAAAGAGCAGCATCTCTTTAGTCCTTTAATGTTGGTGTGATATCTAAATAGGAAACAAAGCTGTACTATTTAGGAGGGTCTGCAATGTTCAGTTCTACCAGAAAAGTACAGAGGAATTTTAGACAACACTGTTCCCTTGCTTTTCACCTGAAAAACCATGAACTGACTATATCACTTATGCTAATACCACCAACTTTATCCAAACAGTTGGTGGATGGAGTCAGCATCTCCCTTTCTGAAATGTTTCTCACCTCTTCACAACAGCTCACAGTAAAAACATACACAATACATGATTCCCAACTCCCTCAACCTTATTTCTTATTTTAACTTTATAGTTTATTTCAGTAAGGCATTTGGGGATTAACCTTGAACCAAAAAAGCCAAATTCTTCACAGAACATCTTGATTTGTAAAAATATGGCAGAAGGTATTTGACATTCTTAAATGCACGATAGCTGATGCATAGCCAATTCTGCTTCTTCTGTCTTTTCTGTCCCTTAATATTTGCTAATTGCTTTGCCAAGGGACTTTCCTAATTCCACACCGCACCACTCCCTCTCCCCAATTACCAGGATCATACTATGTACAATTGTGGGTGTTTTTTCAAGCATTTGGTATTCTCAGCTATTTTCCAGAAATAAACACTGATGGCAAAGCATGAGCATTAGTCAGCTCCTTGCACATTTTCTTATGCTAGTTCTGATTTGATGACTTCAGGTCATGCTTTTCAGACATTCCCTGCCCTGAACGTAACACACATTGACACTAGCCAGCACGACAGCATTGCCTCTTGGTATTCTAAGAGTCCGCCATTCTACACAGTCACACCCTCACTTAATTTGGAGCAGTTCCAAGTGTACAACCAAATGCAAAAATCTAAATCTCTGCCTTGCCTGCCCTTACTACATGGCTTTCAGACCTTCTCTCAGAGAACTGCTCTACTGTTCTCTGAGAGCTCTGTGTATCCAGGTCTTTCAGATCAACAGCAAGCTTCCTCCTAATGACCTGGGTTGATTTCTCCTTTGTTTTGATTCTCTACACAGCTCAGCTGCACCTATTACAATACAGTGTATGCAAGAAAGGCCTTATCCATCCTCCTCTTAGAATATCTGAACAGTGGAAAACTTTGACCTTCAATAATAATTCACTGACTTTTACCTAGAGGCAATCAGTTACAAATACTGAGTATTTCACAAGACCTGCAACAGTCTCACCCTCTAATTCAACCATATCTCTAGAGATTTTGCGTAGGGGCAGAAGAACAGACATAGGGCACAACACTATCTCTGAAGCATGAGCCCTGGTGATAAGCATACTACTCACTGCTGCTTTGGAAGGTGTTTCCTCAGCCCAAGCGGGAATCCTGCAAACAGGAGCATCCCTTCAACGGCATATTATGCTATGACATGTAAACTGTACCTGTCAATAGCTGGCCTTGCCTTCACAAGGAAAACCTGCACAACACACTTCAGCAAACAGCAGTTCTCAGTTCCTCAAAGGCAGATTTGGAAATTCCTTGTTTACATCCTCCCCTAGCAATCAGTTTTTAGCAGAAGCCTCCTTGTTCTTCCTTCAGCAAGGAACAACCGCAGCAAGACTGCTCCCTTGCACCCTTTGATGTTAAACTGCGTCTCACCAGCATTGCAAAAGCCTTTGGGATACTGGCTGGCTTCCTTCACCCTATTCTACTAGTTCACTCCTGAGAATGACTGTGACTTCAAAGATCAGCACAGGAAGTTTTAACTTTAGCCTTATTTATAGTTTCATCTAGCAAACAGGCATAAGGCAAGTTCCCCCTCTCAGTATAATTTCTTAAGTGGAAGCAGAGCTGTCAAGAGTCAAGGAAGGCTCTCATTTTGCTGCTTCCCAGTCCTGCTTATAAGCTTTGCCAGGTTCAGCTATAGAAATCAGTGGTCCCAGCACTGACTTTCACATCCAAACCAATTTAAAGCTGTGTTAGGAAAAATTAAGAATAGCCATATCATTCAAATTAACATAATTCAAAACCACCACTCCCAAAACGAAGACCTAAAAGGGTCTTGAGGGTGACAGAGCACTGGAACAGGTTGCCCAGGGGGGTTGTGGCGTCTCCTCCTTTGGAAATATTCAAAACTCACCTGGACAATGTCCTGAGCAACCTGCTCGAGGTGAACCTGCTTTAGCAGGGGGGTTAGACTAGATGATCTCCGGACATCCCTTCCAACCCCTGCCATTCCGTGATTCTGTAAAATCACTTCACCTTTTGCCTTCAGAAGGGTCAGGTGCATGAAAAGTTAACTTACTGCCAGTTTCTCTACACTTCACGTTATCTGCTTTTTGCGCCCATCTACTAGTCAACCATTTTACTTGGAGACTGTCATGCTCACAGTGCTATAGTCACAAACATTGTCCTGGTCTTCTGGGACGCAATCAGCTAACCTAATTTCTTAGTCAGACATCGCTTGCTCTATTCCTTATTATCTAATCAGCATCACTAGACTGCACAGACCAGCGTACCAATAGTTCAGATTAAGTCTCCTCATTGTTCTTATAGCATGACAGACAAAACCAGTCCCTGTAGTTGGAACTCACTTCAGTAGGATGCTTTGCAGAATTTAATAGCTTTCTGAGCTGAATGACTTAATGTAATGTCACATATAAATGGAAGCTGAAGCAAAAAAAAAATTATAAAAAAAATTTGCAACTTCAGATTCTAATTGTTAACAAGCACAGTGACCTTTAGCTCTTCCAAAGTGCTTTCCGCCTTACCTTGCAGCTTTTTCAGGACAGCCACTTCCATCTTGAGAACTTGCTTGGGCTGCTGTGCTGATTCCACCTTCAAGGCCACATTCTCACGGGTCAGCAGGTCCATTGCCTCATAGATCTCCCCAAAACCACCACCACCAATCTTCTTCAACTAGAAAAGTACAAAGAGGTTTCGTACAATGTACAAGAGACATCAAACTGGCGTTCTCAGAGCCAGGCACTAGCTTTTTTACTGCACAGGGAGAACAAACTCTGCTCCCAATCTGTGCTGTGCCTGAATCCCTTCACTGCACAGCTAGGCAAAAGTCCAGCTACCCACTTGACTGTGCTATGTATAAATTCTTTGCTGTAACAACAAAGAACAAATCTAGCAAGTGATGACACGATACATTCAAGTGCAAATGATAATGCCTATTACCTCAGTAATGTTCTTACCAAAATTCAAGGAAAGACCCTTCAAGTAGATAGTAGAACCACTATCCAGACCATGGCAGATAAAATCTGTCATTCCCTTTCAACATACTCATCTCTGCAGTAAAACACAACCATGGTAGCTGAAACTAATGCTTTCAAGAAATAGTTTAAATGAAGTTTACATCTCATTCACAGGATTTTAAATACAGAACAAAACATCCACTGGAATATTTTACAAGATGCTTGACCTGCTCAGCTAGTGAGGTTACTTCAGTGTCACATTTCAGAGAACTGCCAACTGCATTACCTCAAAACTGTTACGTACAAGCCCCAAGTACAGCTCCACTGTTTCTCATTCTCTCTCTTTTTTTTTAGTTTTCAATTTTAAACCACACCAAATGATGCTTTTTGTGTCTGAGCAAAATTAAAGACTGTTTCACAATAAAACAGTATCACTGCTTGGAAATCAAAACAATTTCAATTGATAAACTCGAAGCTAAATTTCAGCATATTTGATATGTACCTATTAGAGATAGATCATCTGCCTGTTCTAGAGTAGCCACCCACTCAGAGCAAGCTGGGATCCTCTGTCTTTCCTGGAAGGCGATTCCTTGATTCTCCTTCTGCTGAGACTTGACAGCATGTGCACATATAGTTATACATATGCATGTATAAGACAGACTCCTAACGTGTTACAAGTGTCAATGTCTACGCCAGGAAAATCATTTTATATTTGCTTCTCTTAGATATATTTAAATCATACTATGTTGCCCAGGAACAAATTGTTTACAGCAGAGCTAGATCAGGGCTCCTTTGATCTGCTTAGCACTTGCTCATTGAACCTAGCTGCAGCCCTTCCCTTCAGCATTTTGTGTTCCTTCTGTTCACAGCTGCTCAGGAAGCCCTGAGCACCGCTTCTTTCCAACAGCAGCAATAACACTTGGAGACAAAAAAGTTTAAATCAGACAGTCAAACACATATCTTACACAATGCTTAATGAGGTTTAGATGATATTTTAGTCTCTTCTGCACCACAGAAGGCCTGTCCTGTGCAACTGTCCAATTTACAGAACAGAGGACCCTGTCTCTCAAGGGCAGGTTTTTTTTTTTTCTTCTTAAGGCAACCCAAACTGTTTGCTTTTCTGGCTCCCATGTCAAGAAAAACAGCTCTGCATGAAGGTAGTACTTTCCATATTAATGGCCTGACTATTGTCTCTGAAGCTGTCCAGAGCCATTCTTCTCCTTTTACTTGTTGTTTTTCCTCACAACCTTCCACTGGGCTAAACAGGCATATTCATACAGTAAACAGCCCAATAACTAGGTCACCACATATTATTCATAAATTATTACAGTGCAGCCCTACTTCTACTTGGAAATTCACATTAAGTGAGCTGGCTATTAAAAATCTTTCTATCAAAACAATGCTACATTCAGCATAGCAACAAGATGCCAGCAAATACCTCAGGATTCAGTATACAAGATCTTACGTTTCCTGGCGTATTAATGACACAGAAGGGAAAAGGACAGTAAAGCTGCAGAAGGCAAAAAGTTTAGTCAGGATCCGGAAGGATTTTCAGGAATATTAGGGAAGTCTCAGTGGGAAAATGGCTAACATAACAAGCAAAAGTCAACAGTAATAAATATAACACAACATAGCTGGGATAGAGAAGAAACATAGGCTACCCAAACATCTCACTGTGTTGCAAATTCAAGAAATGGATTCTGGGGATAAATATTGCTGAGCCAGCACAGAGGCATGCAAGCATCCTTTTCCATTCACTGGTCTTAACAGGGACAGCTCCCACATCCAACGCAGTTGTCAAAATGCAAAGGTACTACAATATAAATGGAACAACACAGTAATATAATTAGGGTAGCAGCACTATAATGACCCGTAGGAAGGTCTACTCAGGTACAATGCACAGTATCGATCACCCTGCTGCTAGAGGCTCTCACTGAGTTAGGAGTGGTTCATTTCACGATTAAGAGAATGATCAGGAGCCTGGAAACACTAAGGACACACTAGGACTACTACCTCAGGAAAAGCAAAAGAACATGTGCATCAGAGAAGCAGGTTCACAAAGAAAGGTACAGGGTATTGAGACTGCTCATGAGGAAAACAGCCAAATTGGAGGACCCCTGTTAAGTCTACAGAGCAACAAATGCAAGATGACATGAGATCAAGATCAGAGCTTCTGCTGAATTAGAAAACCAGTTTTATACACACATTCCAGCCAATGGATGCACCTCACTGTCCAAGAGCCCTCAAGCTGCCTCTGCTTCCTCACATCCTTTCTCACCCTCTTATGGAAATTATTCTCTGGCACACTTTTCCCAGCACACCAGATGGTCCTATTCATCATTACCAGCACTGCCATCCTCCCTGATTTTTCAGCAACATCCAGAGGCCATCAGCAGCCATTTCCTTTTCTTTGCTGCAGAGCAAGTTGTCATCTTGCAACTCAAGCTCTTGGCTGAGGTCAGGGGCTTACCACGCAGGCGTTTCCTCATTGCTTGGGTACTCTGTGGGAGTTCACTGTCTAAGATGAACTCAGCACAGCCTTCTCCTGACACGAAGGAGAGATGGGCATATACCACTTAAGAAAATAAATAATGAAACCACTAAACACAAAGTCAAGAAAGAGAAGGGAACATCTAACAAGAATCACCTAAGTGATAAACATGAGTCACCAGCCTATGCTAAGCCTCACTGCTCTGGGAATATTCTGTTCTTATCCTATTTCCTACCTTCCACCATTTACTCTTAAGACTGGGATACATGCTGACAACACCAGAAGGATTCATTCTACCTAAACGCATGAGCCTGTATGTGAGTTGGGTGTCCAAGTTTCCATTACAGCCTGTTAAGTCAAGTGAACAATTCATCTGATCAAACACAGGTATCTATCTGGACTTGCACATAGACAACTAAAATTAAGTAAGCTGTGTCTCAAACATGATTTCAGTCCTTTCAGTATGACACTAATGGCCACGTGACCATGCAGTGCATTGCAGTGCTTCTTCCACATTCTTAGAGGTTTCATGCCACATTAGGCCCTTGGAATAAACTGTTACCAAAAAAGCCACTTTACTTGACCCCTTAGTGTGGCAGTCTCCAACTAGGGGGTTCCAGAAATTCCCCAAACTGGATTGTCTCTCAGGAGCAGCCTGATCTAGTTAGTGGTGTCCCTGCTCCTGCAGGGGGGTTGGACTAGATGACCTCTAGGGGTCCCTTCCAACCCAAAACATTCTATGATTCTATGACTACAAGACAGCCATGTCCAGATGGAGGAAGCCACTCCCCAAAGCCCCCCGGATGCATCAGTGGTTACACAAGACAGAGATGGCTCCCTTTGAAGTCTCCTTTAAATATCCTGAAATATTTTGGATTTATCCTGAAAAGACTCTTGCAGCACAATCCTCCAGAGCCTATTTAAAAAAAAACAAAAACAAAAACCAAAAAACCAAAAAAACCACCACACAGCCTTCCCACTAAGCAGAAATCTGTACTCACAGAGGGACAGTTCAAAAAACCAAGCCAACACACTCCCCCCCCCAACCAAAAATAACCTTCAATTACAAATTTAATCTTTTATTCAGCAAGCGTATAAGATACTGCTGCTCTAAACGAAGTCTGCCTTCCAAGGATATTATATAAAGACTAGACCTTCCCAGGAAAACACTGCAGGACCAAGGCATGAGTGGTTCAGTCTCAGGATCAGTGGCAAGGTCAGGAACAAGAACATGTGCTCTGAATCCAGAGCAAAGGACCAAAACAAGAGCCATCGACCGATGGTAAACTCAGCCAGGATCAAGACTGTCATCCACAGGCTTCAAACGTTGACAAGGTCAAACAGTGACTACTGTGACTGCCTTTAAGGAGCATTTGTATAGTCAAGCCTGCAAACTCCTGCAGCCCAACTGAATGGGCTACTTGATCCAGAAATAGCTAGCAGACCTCATCTGACTTAACAATGGGTGAGAAGAGTGGACCTACATTCACCAAGCTCTCAGAGTTCACTCAACTTGCTTAGGAGGACTGGAGTTATACCGACCTTATGGGAAAACTAACTTACATAAACAGGCATGAACTGAGAAGCCAATCAAGGAGAAGTCAGCCAGCCACATTCTAAATCATCTGAAGACTTGCCAAAGCCCATTTAAAGCAATTCTGCACAGAGTGAGACCAAAACAGGCCCCAAGACTGAAAAAGCGCCTTCCTTGTCCCAAGTTCCCTCTTGGGACCATGAATGGCCTTTGTGACCAAGACAAGGTGAAGAGTCCACAAAAGTTTGTGGGGCTTCCAGCAAGGTTTCCAAAATAAACAGGAGGACAAGTGTAACCAAAACCTCAATTCAAGAACCTCAAAAACCTGGAAAAAACCAAAGCATGGATTGTACCTGACAAAACAGCATGTGCATGTACAAGAGTCACCACTTGTATTCAAAGCTCAGTGCATAAGCTGCCAACACTGTCTTGCTAATAAGTCTCAGTTGTAAATCCCCAGTACAAAACATTTAGGTGAAATAAGAGATACATCCATTCAGCCTTAACATATATACCTAGTTTAAAGTAAGTACAAGTTATGTTTGACTTTGTTCCCTCCCCTGAACAATGCAGTTCACATCATTTAGCACCTGTGTGGATCAACTCAGCCTCTGGGGTCTCAGCAAAAGTCACATGGTTCCAGTACTGCCCAAATTTAATCCAAAATATCTGCAAGTAAAGAATGATGACTCAGAAGAATACTTCAAGTCCAAAAGTTTTGATAAAAAGCATAAGCACTCCTTGTCCATGCCTTTCTCCAAAAATAAGAACAAAAATATCATTGCTGTAAGGCAGCCAAACTTTACTGGCTTGGAGCAAGAGGAAAATGGACTATCAACAGGCTAACTGCAGAGAACCAACATCTTCGTTTGTCAAAACTTTGTCAGGCAGCATAGAGAAGGAGAGAAGGAAAGGAATTCAAGGAATACATTACACCGATCTAAAATTAGAAATTGGCTCAATACTGTAAGTATGCCAGCACTAAGAACTACAAGGTTCAAGCAGATGCCCAGCCAGAGACAGTCACAATGGGAGGACAAATTACACAAGAAACCTTCTGGCAGCTGAACCCCAGCATCACATAAATATGCCACACACCTGCTTGAGCAGGATCCATCACTCACAGCAAAGCTTAGACTGTCTGGCTTGCATGCTATGGGTTAGATTCAGAAAGGTCCATGATAAAGAAAAAAATACTACTGATGTTACAGCTGTACACTCACTTTAAGGTACACTCCCTTTTTCAATCCTATGCTATCAATTTCCTTGGGCCAAAGGTATTTTTATATTTTTTCCAGATTACTTTGAGCTTGTAGTTCTGACTGGTCCCACACCAACATCAAGCACAGCAAGGGGACAGCACAGGAGGCCTGCCTAAAGGGTGTGCACTTTTCAGGGGGCAAAAATGACTGTTCAAGGAAAGCTCACAACACACAACTCAACCAGCACAGGGCCAAATTCCCAGCTCTACTCAGCTATTTACTTATTGCTATTTACACCCTTTAGCAAGTCATGTAGTTTCTCAGGGCCTTCAAGTGGGGTAATGACCTCAATGCAGTACTGAAGACTACTGTGGGACAACATTATAAAACATAAAAGGCTATTTCTCTGGTTAGAGGTAGTTGTTGACAATATAGTTGCACATTTCTGTATTTTCTAAGGCAGAGTTAGTGGGTAGAGCCTCTAGCAGCCCCCAGTCACAGATTCATGCAACAATGAAGTCACTGAATCCCACATTTAGTGCCTCTACCAAATTTAAAATTAGTTTGAAGTGTTCCCCTGTGAGCATAACTGAGCATATTTTAGGCTTTATTTGGAGTTTTTGAAGTTCTGCTGTTTCCAAGAACAAAGTTACTTTGTTTAGACTGTTAAAAAATACTCCCATCACTTGTAGATGTTTTAGCACTCCTATCTATGAAGGAGAAACTCAAAGTTTGATGAACAGTAGGAACGGTAGAAGCCAAAGCTAGCCAGGGTGAAGGAGAATAGAGAAGAATGAGTATATGCAACCATGCACCTGAAGTAACAGCTTAGCATCAGGAGTGTCTAAATTCAGCTTTGCGGATAACACACACCAATCTAACCAAACTGTAGGCTCTGAGAAAGTTTCCATTTGTGCAGGGAGTGTCAAATAAAAGCTGCAAGCTGTATTTTCCAAGAAGTCCATAAGCACAGAGCATGTTTCAAGTCCTCTATGTCAGTTAACCTGCACATGTATCATCCTGCCAAAACAAGTATACATGCTCCAGCCCAGAGCTGCAAGAGCACAGCAAGACTTTCCTTCAGCTGTGCCAGAAAGCTTTGGGAGGGGGATAGGGGTTGTCTCCATTTTAGTATCTAATCACAGAGAAAATTGAGATTCTCCATCTGCTCTCAGGAAGCATGGAGAATGAAAAGCAGTTTGAATTGCTTAAATATAAATAGGCAGTTCGGGAATAGGCCAGACAGAAAAGTGAAGGCTGTGGAGAAAGCAGGAGCAAAGTGCTAGGATGAAGAGAGGCAGGCAATGGGGGAGTAACAAGAACAGAGCAAGGTGGAACCATCCAGGGCAAAGAGATCAGGCACAAGGCAAGTCTAACGGAAAGATAATATGTTGTCTGAAGTGAACTGTTGAAAAAAACCCTATCCACAACCTGGAACTGATGCAAGTTCAGAATCCTGAGTCTCTTTAGCCCTCTGCTCTTCACAGCCCACAGCAAAACTCACAGGGCAGCTGTACCACAGCTAGTTAGCACAGAGAAACAACCTAGTGCTACTACTACAAATCACTTGTACTTCAGACTAGCAAGGCGTCTGCTGTGAGTTTAATGATTCAGACACTGCTGGTAATCCAAGTTAAAAATGGACACAACGGCACACATGGGATTTAAATTTTTTTTTCAGCTTTTTAAAAGCAAAGCTTTTAAAGCCAGAAAGCAAAAACTCGCAGAAAACAAATACAAAATTACAAGAAATATAAAGGTACATACGTGTTATATTCTAGTTTCTTTAGCTGAGGCAGACGCAATTATATTTAATAATTTTAATTTAATAATAATTGTATAGTCTTTAACTTGACAGATGCAACCATGATTCAAGTCAGCAGCACAAACTAAAAGGGTGACAACTACCAGCTATACCACGCAGGAGTCCAGTGCTTTTGGGCCTGACAGCCAATGAGTCAAAGAGAATCTAATGCCAAATGCTGTAAGAGCTGTTATTGTTACCAGGCAAAAGGTCTTGCTTTAACAGAGTAGCTGCTACATAGGCAGTTTTTATGGTTTTTCAGTGGACTAATATAACGCTACTTCCCTCACCATCCCAGAGACCTCGTTTTATGACTAAGGAGAAAGCCTTATATGCAAGAGGAACTGCACCCTCTGAACAAATCTGGTGGCAACAAAACACATGTCTAGAGGATAAGATTCTCCCCATGTCCCTACCACAGCATTCTTGCATGATTCTGGCCAAGCTGCTGAAGTCTCTGCTCACAAGCCATCATTAATCACATGCTCATCTGCTGGGTGCCTGAGGCAAGACAGCCAAGTCTCAAACATGCCTGGATGCCCACAATGGCTAGCAGAATTGCACTTTGGCCATAAGTATTAAGCAGTCTGTAAGAAATAATAAAAATAAATATCTAACTAAATTTGAGACCCTATCTGTAAAAGCAAGCTAATAGTTCTCTCCTGTATCAGCTGGTAAAAGTATGAATAAAAACATATATCTCTGACACAGATACTACAGCAAGAAGAAACATAAAGAGCTGAGTTTAAATGGCAAACTCCTGCCATGAATTTAAATGGACAGCGAGATCTGCAGCCATACAATGAATACATAAAAGATGAAATGGCTACTAATTCAGTGCACCCCATCCAGCTTGCACAACAGATGAGACAGGGGTCCCATGAAGAACCAAAACTCTTAACATGTGATGATATAATTTTAAAAAGTATCCCAATAAATTTACACAGAAATTGTACCAACAAGCTAATTACAGAATTTCTGATTTTTGAAGTAGCTGACATTTCAACCCTAAACATTTGTTTTTAAATTATTTTATTGTAATGCAATTTATTTATAGGCACATCTGTAGTATTCTTTGCCACAGTAACTCGAAATCTAAGTTTCTTACAAAAAGATGACTCAGTCTGCTGCAACAGTTCAATCCTACCTAAAAATCCTTGGCAGGTTTAGTCTTCTAAAAATACCAAACAGTCTAAAAAACACTAGAGCAATATTAACCATCTTCTAGCAGTATCTTACTAATATATCAAACCATACCACTCCACTGTTCCTTGCCATAGCCCAGGATTAGCCAGACAAGTTTCTATACTGCTACTGCAGGAGGAGGAGATCTGTTTGGGCCACCAAAAGAAGCACAAAGCTGGAGCTACTCACCACTTTCCAGCGATCTTTGACCACATAATTGGCTGGAAGAATGTCGACCTGTTCCCCTCCTCCACTCATGTTTGGTTCGTCCTTGATGACTGCTGCTAGGCACTGCATTTGCCAGCCAGAGAGTATTTTAGTAGCTCCCAATTTAAATGAGCCATTTATCTGGGGAAAAAAGGGGTGGGGGGAAGGAATGACAAAATTAGTACAGGTCACAGAAGAAGTACATGATACATTTCCACAGGTTTTGCTTATGACTAAATCAGAGCCGGTCTCTTAGGAAAGAAGGCAAACTCACCTTGCAAACACCTGAGCTCACTCCATGCATAAACTCGGCAGACGCAACCATGCTTCAAGTCAGCAGCACAAACTAAAAGGGTGACAATTACCAGCTGTACCATGCAGGATTCCAGTGCTCTTGGGCCTGACAGCCAACGAGTCAAAGAGAATCTAATGCCAAATGCTGTAAGAGCTGTTATTGTTACCAGGCAAAAAGGTCTTGCTTTAACAGAGCAGCTGCTACATAAGCAGTTTTATGGCTTTCATTGGACAACATCCAATACAAATCAGAAAGGTTTGCCAGGTAATGCATTCAATAAGCCTAAAAGCATCTGAATAGGGTAGAAGGGCCTTTACAGAGCCAGGATTACAGACACTATCACTGTGATGAACAGCCAAGCAAAGAAGATGGGGATGGTTAGAAAGGGCTTCAGCCATGTATAAATTAGTTCTCCTCATAGCATACACACAGTGCTAAAAATGATCAAATTAAAATACAGAGAGATATCTTGCCTATGGTGTTTGCATTCTACCTCATGCCCCTTTTCCCTGCGTTTATAGGGAGCTCCAGATAGCCTATGCTGAAATTAATTTTGTTTTGAGTTTTTTTGGTAATAATTCTTCTACAGAAATGACTTTCAGACACACATTAACTCCACTTTCCTGGAAGAAAATGAATTGAAACACGACTAATAAAAGACCTTCCTAATGCATTTCATCTCCTCCTATGAGATACTTTTCTGGCTTTAGAAGTAGGCCTGATCTTTTATGAAGCATGGATCTTTTATTAAGCTTTCTTGGCAGTTCTATCGTCCTTCCCCCCAAATATGAAATATTTTCCTTCCTAAAAAAATCAGTGTTACTATAGCACTCTGACTGCAGACTTAAATAAAATTAACAACGTAAATACCAAATTAGAAAAAAAAAAAAGACTAGAGCTGATCATTCAACCATCACACTTCTTCAGGCCCCAAAAAATAAAAAAAGTCACCAGTGAATTATGAGCTCAAGCAGAGAAAAGAGCTCATTCCCTAGCAATAAAAGGACTGAGAAGGAAGGAAAGAAGTGACCAGCATGTAGTGTGCACAAGAAGCAGCAGATAGAAGTATATCAAAAGTGCAAGACAGAAGATGATCAAACAAGACAGGAACAAAAGATCTCAAAGAGATTGTCTCAAAAGATCTCCACAAAAGAAGATTTCTTTCTACATATAGAAGATAACTACAAGGAAAAAAAGGAACAGCAGACAGTAAGGAGGATGCTGAGAAATGTTCATACGATCCAACATCTGCTAAACTACAATCAAAATAACAGAAGAGAAATAAGAAGCCGAGTATTAAAGAAATTCAGAGGGAAGATGCTGCAAAATGCTCTGAGTTCTCATAGAAAGAGTCCTGCATCTGTATGGGGTAGCAGCCCTTTCAGTCACCAGGTACTGAAGTAAGAAACTGGAAAGCTCTCTACATGCTGTGCTTGGCAGCACAACATTTGTGCTTCTTCTTCCTAATGAAGAAGTCTAATGCCATTCCCAGGCTCCTTTATGGCCACCAAAACATCCAAACTGACCATCCCTAAGCTACCAGTGAGCTCTGCATATGCTGTGCACCCAGCCTCCCTGCACATCACCACAGACTGCACAGGAGAGAGAATCCCTGCAAGAATTTCTTCCAAGGATGACTTTTCTTCTGTTATTTAAAGAAAAGTCATTTAATTATAGACTGTCCCAAAGCCTTAACATTACAAAAATATAAAAAAACCCAACATTAACACACAGGAACAGAGGCAGATATCCCCTCCCTACTCTTGAAGGTCTCTTGGCATCACTTCATGAAGGCAAGTACAGCACAATGCAGGCTCTGGATTACAGGGGATACAAGGCAGCTAGAGATCCAGGATGTGGGGCAGCAGCAAAGACAGATAGAAAGAAGTTTAGGAGTTTACCAAAGAAAGTCAGCCATGCACTATTTTTCACTTTGAAGCAAAACACCTAAAAAGTGATGCACACATTAGCAAAACATGTGCATAGTAAGATTTCAGTCTAATGACTAGTGGTTGAAAGTAATCCCAAGGAATAATTGTAGATGAGTGACAGAGCATGAAAGTCTATGAGCACTCAAAGCTAGGCAAGGTAGAACTGTTTTCCCTGGTCTGCTATTCCACTTTCCTTTATCAGTGTTATAATAATTGTGTACAAAAATAACATGTTTGTAATTTAAAGGAGTCGCATACATCTTCACTGACTTTGAAACAGAAAAAAATCCTCCTGGGCACTACGATGAATAGAAGCCATTTGGCAATACAGAATTACAGAAATAAGTTTACAGATATGGTCTGGTACAGCCAGAGTGCTGCAGCCAATCCAAAAGCCAATTTAATTATAGCCTGAGACAAATTTCAAGCTGTTTTAGATTACAGTAGCAGCACAAAACAGTGTTAACATATCAAAAGTTTGTTCCCGAAGCAGTACTAATACTGCAGAAACATGCTCAGGGCAAGGGTTTACCAGAGTAACACTGAAGCATTGCCTACACCCATGGCAAGACATAATACATATTAACCTAGATCTCCAGAAGCATCACAAAGAAAGGGCAAAAGAAGGGATGAAGTTACCTTCATGAAGAAAACATAAGCACGTTTAAATTATGCTTTTAACTTACGCATTATTGTAATTCAATCTAAACCAATAAAATATAGTGAAAATACTGTTTGACTAGTATCAAAGCCTGCAGCCAGCCTGCTGCTAGAGCTGAATTTGCTAATCAGAAGGGAGGTGGAGAAGGATGGACACTGAGGGAGAGGTAAGGCACTACCGTCTCTTGCCCAACACACAGCAGAGAGAATAATTTCTGCACGTTAAATGTTAAGTGGTGCTATGGAGACCTGGAGGAGAGATGGAAGGATTATACCTCAAACTCCAGTAGCTGTTCCTGATTCAAAGAGTGCCCAAGCATATGACCTCTGACATATCTGCATCACTTTTAGCTTTAAAATCTACAGATTGTAGAATGTAAAAGATACGTAATTTTGAAGATAGTGACTGAGAAGCTAAGAACTTTCAGATTGCCTTTTCCTGTAGGAAATGCACAGGATGTCAAGAAGTGATTGTACCCCGCTCCCATGAAGACAGGCAAGAGAGCCGAGCAAGCCTAAGATACTGTAAAACCGGCTTCCTAGAAATAGCAAATGAAGCAGAAATTAAAGGAGCTGTGGAAAAGAAACAGTGACAACAACAACAGGACCAAATCCTGCCTCTTGGCCAACCTCAGCATGAAGAAGTGTGAAATCAGCTCTTGCATACTGCTATCTCTTCCAGCCCATACTGAAGAATCTTTATAGTTTTATAAATTTACTCTTTGCCTTTAAAAAAAAAAATCCCAAACCCCATGCTTAAACAGGCTAATAAGCCCCACTATATATTCTGACATACTCTTCTGATAATTGTTCCTTCTACTTGGCATCAAGACAGTTCCAGTCAATAGACCTCATGGGTAAACGGTCTCCTTGTTTTTAAGGCAGCTTACAAAAATCTGACGCACTATAGCAGCAATTATTTAGCTGACAAAAAAATCAAGACCTGACAGAGAAGCATGACTGGGTCATGCTTCTAGGTAACAGTAACAAACGTTGGAGGAAAGTCTGCAAGAATTTCAGTGCAAGGCCTGATGTTGCAATTAGTGTGGCAGAGTCTTACATCAAATGCATCTGCCTTGTTCACATGTGTTCATCAGGAGACAAACTAGATCAAGCAAAAGTAACTGCATACAAGTTGTTACGCGGAAGAAATCTTTGCTGAAGATGCTAAAAGCTTACATAGATTCAAAAAGTGACTTGACAAATTCACTAAAAATAATAATTAAAAAATCCATTAAACAGTTACATACTGTTCTATCTTCAGCTTAGGAAGCCTTCAATTCACAAATCACTGAAGGTAGCAAGAGCATTCTGTAGAGTCATTTTATATGCTTTCCCTAACATCTTAGGATGGAATACTGGCCTAGATGGACCTGAGATATGAGTCAGTATGGCTAGACTTATGTTTTTACCAGTTACTTTCAGAGGAAGTAGAGGGTGTGTATATACATCTCCTTTATTCCTTCAAGAAGGTCAGAGACCAAAAAATAAAGAATCAATCAAAAACTCTCATATACACAACCCAATTACCTGTCTTACAACATTCCCTTTCATGTGAGCAACATTTTGAACAGCTTTACTGGAAAAATGATTTCCTAATTTTACAGGATCATAGCACTTTTAAAATTAAACTTATAAATATGGAGCATTCCCTGTGGAAATTCCTATTGTGTATATATATAGATCTTTCCTATGTTAGCTTACTTCAGTCTCAATACACTGTGGTAGCAGTGCTCAAAATACAGCCAAACTCAAACATCAAGTTGAAAACTCAGACACAAGGTAGTTATTAAACAGCAGAACAAAGCTATGGAGGTCTGTCTCTCACCATCTTACTAAAGGTCCTGGATAATCTTAAGTGTCTTAATCTCACTGTGGAAGAATTGCAATATCCCACTTTATTTCAGGACACATCCTCACCTCTGGAAGCCTACAAATTAGAACAATTAGAACAAGTGAAGTTTATTTAGACTGCTGTAGCCCATGACCTTCTTTACTTTATCAAATTCCCCACCACAAACATGGGATCCACCCCAAGAGTAGATGCCAAAGGTGTTTTAGGAAGCTGATGCAAACTACAGCTTTTTAGGTAGACAAAGCTGGGCACCTGCAACAACAAAAGAAGTAACCCCAGTAAACTGCAGTCTAGAAAACAGATCAATCTCCCTGTTCAATACTTGCAGAGGAGGAACAAATAAAAAAAGTTGTAAATAGAATTTAAGCATAACTTGACTTTTCCCCAACATGAACTTTACTGGCATTAAGCCAAAATGAAACAGATGGGGTGGGGAATAAGGGGAGAATAAAAGTAGGATTGAGAGTGCTTAGACTAAAGAAAGAAAAACAGTGGAGTTTCCAAGTGCAACTGAGCAGCAGAACTGGGGCTCAGTTAATGGCAGCATTAACTGCACACACTCAGCATCCCTCACCGTTTTACAAACATTGCTTGCTTCCAACACACAATACCAATTATAAAAATTAAATCCCTCACATTAAACCAAACAAAACCCCCCTTAAATCTTTGTATAAATAAGTTGTGCCACGCACATCCATTCTGTTATTAGGGTAGAAATGCATATGACAGTACAGGAAACAAGTTGATTAAACAACATAAGTGCACTGGACTAACAGCCCCTCAGCCCTGGAATACATCATACCTCCTGCTGAACTTGAAATAGCAATTAAAAACAAGTCATACGCTGTTAGGGTAGGTCTGACAGCAGGAGCTTGAAAGGTTCTGAATTGTTCCTTGAAGACACATATCTTCCTTCATTGCCTGCCTCTGCTGTAGCAAACCCTGCTTAGAGAGCCGGCTCAACTCCTAGCAGCTGCAGCTTAAAGTCTCCTCTGTGACATATTCTTCTCATAGGCATGCAAGGGCATCAGCCTTAGAAATTCTGGATTTGCTATTCACAGCATTTCATTTCTGTAAAAAACAAAACATCTAAAGGTGAGGTTGCAAGATACTGGGACTGTTTTTCACCTTTGGAAGGTTTATGACCATAAAGGAGTGATGTAACTGACTGGAAAACCAAAAACAGCCAAAACAAACAAAAGAACCCCACCCCCCAAAAAAGCTGCAATCAAGACAGACAGGTCTGGATTCTCTGCTAACATGAGGCTGCACTGAACAGAACATACATAAATATATTAAATATGGTAACAGATGCACCTTGACAGCATTATTATGGCTACCTGGTTGCACAGCCAACTGAATGTATTATTGCCTGCACAATGACTTACAAGTAACAGCATACCAAACACATAATTTCATACTGCCAGAGACTATTCACATACATTGCTGAGCAGTCAGACACACCAGTGATTTCTGTGCCAAAACCACCTATCTACAGGGAGAATCAGCACAGTTAATTATGACAACAAATCATTAGGAACGCACACCAGATAAGCACGCCTGAACTACTGTCAGTTTATATGATCCTAATCCTCTCCCAACAACATCTCAGCAGCAAAGCTAAACTCTTCTGCTCCCCCTTTTTTTTTTAGAGGAAAGTCTATTACTTTCCACCAATCTCCCTGACAAAGTTGCTCCAATTTTTGATTCAAGCAGAAAACTAAATCCAACACCAGAAAATCCCTCCAATATCATCACCAGCTTAACATCTACTAATTTAGCAGGCAAACACTATGGTCTGCTTACAATAAATATTTAACTGCAGCTTAAGTATATCCACCTGCAAAGTTAATATAGATTATTACTTGCAAAGTTTAAGTAATCTGCTGGTAGCCGAAACAAATGTATCTGAATAAAGCAAGAACTAAGCAGAGGTTATATTTATAGTATCAGACTCGATTTACACCTGACACCACCAGAAATGCCACACAGAGGTATGTTTTCATCACCTGATCCTGGACCAGTTTGTTTAATTGATCCTTAGGTAATGCAAAATGTCCCTCTTAAGCAAGTCCTCTCCCTCCCCCCTGAAAAGTGCTTTTGTGGGGAGCCTGTTATTCATCTTCCTTCAAACATGGCCATTTCAAGTCACTTTTCATAGCTGTGGTCAACAGTACTTCCTCCAGTCCTTATTCTGGGGGAACAGTATTTTACCTCGAATAACTGACTCAGCCATACAGCAAACTGATAAAATCTGTTGCTCAATGGTCTTGTATATAACCTATTATATTAGGTTATTAAAAGGCTCACAGTCTGAGATCAATCAATTTAAACCTCCATTCCAGGGAAAATGGTGCTCATCTTACCCATTCAAGTCATTTTATGATAGATGCACTCACCATAATTATCAAGAATTAAACAAACTTGTCAAAAATCTATTCAGATGTTAGGAACATCACAGTAAGTTCCTGATCAGAGATTTGGTATTTTGATCCAAATTCTGGAAGACAGGATATTTTGCGGGGGGGGGGGGGAAATCATGTATTTCTAGGTTTGCCACATAGAATTGATGTTGCCAAGCGCTCTGTGATATTTAATAAAAATTAGCATAAGTGGGGCAACTGCCACTTGCTGCACTGATACATCGTATCAGACTAAATGAGACTAAGTGGGACAAATTTTTTGTGGTTTTCAAGCCCACTGCTGATCACAGCAGAGATTCTGTTTGTAATTAGACAGAAGAGATTTCTGGGACTGACAAAAATGTTTTATCATGCCAACTGTTAGTCACTTCAGCCATTTCTCTACAGCCCTTCTATAACCATTTTTCCCATTTTTGTAATGAACTCTCCTCCCTAGTTGGAGCATGCTCAGGGGAAAATGTTCAACCTTCCTCTCCCCCTGCAAATCTATAGTTTCCTTCTCTGATCTGCAGCCTCACCATTTTTTAGTTTGCAGACAGCTGGTGACTTGCCCGAAGGTGATGTCCTCATGGATGACCCACTTTCTCTTCCACCCTTGGGAAATCCCAGTGCATTCTCAAACACATTCAATGGTCCCTTGAGCTTTTTTCTCAAAGACACAAAGTCCCCAGAGGTGTAAAACTTGGTTTCAGATTGGAAGCTCAAATGTCATTGTTATTTGAAGGATCTACAGTTCCAGATGAATGTTTCCTTTCTACTTAATATCTAAAGATAATATTAGCAAAGAAAACAATAACATCAAGGCAGATAATGGCTGTGGCCTGCATGTGTTTCTCTCTATGCCTAAACATCCTAGAAAGATATATGAAAACTCTTGTATATGTAAGCATGGTCTGTTTAATTTCTTTCTGCACTGCTGTGTGAGTCAGTTTCCAAGGAGAAATGGTGTTATTAACATTATGGAAGAGTTTACAAGCTGGTCTGGACTGCCTCTGTATAAGCCATTTCCACATGTGTCAACAATGCCATCTAGCCCACAACTGTCAGCATCTGCTTGCATTCTTCCAGCCCATGCAAGTAATCATCTTCCATCCATAAGTTTTCCTTTCTATTGAGTTAAGCAGTTCTAGGACTTAGGCATGCGTCTTCTCATTCTGCTACCAGGTCTTACACCAGCTTGTTGTGCTTGATAGAAAAACACCTTGAATATTATTCTAAAAAAAAAAATCTTCAAAATGCATTCTTCAGGGTAGATTCACTGTAATAAACCAATTTGCAAATTAAGGATCAAAGTACCAGTGCTATGCCAGGTAACTGGATCCTGAGAGTTTCCTATTACAGAACACAGCTGGTCAGAATTTGTTTCTATAAAAAAAGCATCATAAACCTTATGTCATATTTTAATATAAAAATAATTTTAATTCTATTCCTGGTTGTAATAAAGTAATGGAAAACTAAATTTTGTACACCTGAGCTGGCAAAGCTCTGAACAATTTTTCAAACTGATCTCAACCTTAAATGGGTAATTGCACATTCTGTGCTCAACTTGCCAGAGTAAGCCGTCTGCCAGTGAACACTTTAACACACAGCCAGAACAACTACTGGTTCAAGTCTAGCCTAGAGGGTGGGGGGGAAAAATTGTCTATCATTTCATCACAGTCAGAAGCACAGGTAGCAAGGTTAAAGAAAACCTGTTTCACAAAAGAAGCAACAACCACGCTAAAAATATCAGCTTCTGAGTTGCCATCAAACTTGAAAATAGGCTGCAGAGACCTGTGCAACCAGATGGCCCCAAGTCCTAGAACCCAAATGCCTCTTGCCGTTTTCCACAAATCAACTGTCACAAGAGTGAGAAAATACTCGACTACCGGCCCTTTGCATTTGTACCTTTTACATTTTCTTTTTTTTTTTTTCCTGTTAGCTCCATGGACAAAGCCCCTTAAGCCTCATATCTCTTGATAAGCAACTGCTCCCGATTCTTTATAGACATGGAGAACAGCAGAAAGAAAAAGTGCATCTTCCACAAAATGCTTAAGACAACCAAATTCATGCACAGACACCTATGAAGTCATACAGGTCATAGATACAGGCCACAGCATTGCTACAGAGAGAAGCAGAAAAACAGGGAGGCAATTCTGTCCTTGTCTACAACTAGGGAGACACAGTGGCATCTGGTAAACAGCCAGCATGTATGCCTCATGGTCACCAAACAAGCTGGAGCTGAAAAGAGGCTGAAAGATGCCTTCCAGCCACCTGAAAACTGAACTCTAAAATGTGTGTATCTTATCCAAAAGGCACACTGAAAAGCAAATGAATGTAGTGTAGAAGTATCTCCCTATGATGAAAATTTAAGAAACTGAAGAGCTCTCCCATTCTAGCTCATCTTCCGCTAGAAGCTGAAGCCTGACAACTGCAAATTAGTTTTTCAAGGTAGTTTTCCTTAAGGACAAGACCTAGAAAAGGGGCAGGGTGGATTCTAAATCTCTTGTTCTTTTCAGATCAAGGCTAGGCACCTCTTGCTCTCTTCTGATCAAGGCTTGGCACCTTTAAAAAAAAGGCATGCTTTAGCTACAAATCAACTGTCACAAGAGTGAGAAAATACTCGACTACCGGCCCTTTGCATTTGTACCTTTTACATTTTCTTTTTTTTTTTTCCTGTTAGCTCCATGGACAAAGCCCCTTAAGCCTCATATCTCTTGATAAGCAACTGCTCCCGATTCTTTATAGACATGGAGAACAGCAGAAAGAAAAAGTGCATCTTCCACAAAATGCTTAAGACAACCAAATTCATGCACAGACACCTATGAAGTCATACAGGTCATAGATACAGGCCACAGCATTGCTACAGAGAGAAGCAGAAAAACAGGGAGGCAATTCTGTCCTTGTCTACAACTAGGGAGACACAGTGGCATCTGGTAAACAGCCAGCATGTATGCCTCATGGTCACCAAACAAGCTGGAGCTGAAAAGAGGCTGAAAGATGCCTTCCAGCCACCTGAAAACTGAACTCTAAAATGTGTGTATCTTATCCAAAAGGCACACTGAAAAGCAAATGAATGTAGTGTAGAAGTATCTCCCTATGATGAAAATTTAAGAAACTGAAGAGCTCTCCCATTCTAGCTCATCTTCCGCTAGAAGCTGAAGCCTGACAACTGCAAATTAGTTTTTCAAGGTAGTTTTCCTTAAGGACAAGACCTAGAAAAGGGGCAGGGTGGATTCTAAATCTCTTGTTCTTTTCAGATCAAGGCTAGGCACCTCTTGCTCTCTTCTGATCAAGGCTTGGCACCTTTAAAAAAAAGGCATGCTTTAGCTACTGCAAATTTTAGTACAAACAAAAATGACAAAAAAACAAATCAAAAAATCGCATTTTTGGTTGCTTAGACACTAATGAACGGAAGTTGAGAATCACTGGAAGCACCGTTACACTGCATTACCTACATTCCCTCCTCCATAAAGCCTACAAACAGACACTGGTCCTGGATGCACAGCTTCAAGGTTCCTGGTTAGCCAATCTAAAACCTACCTGCAATGAAGAGAAACAGTTCCCCTCTCCTGCCAGCTCTGAACTCCTGCACACAGGATTCCACCATGGGCTAGTTCAGGGACGTGTAACAGCAGAAAAACTATTCCTCTTCCTAATAAATAAGGAATATTTATATAAATATAAATAAGGAATAAATATTTCCTTGGCTTAGACCTCCTTGACCTCCTTGAACTGGTTCATTGTAGGGTCAGTCAAGTGCAAGTGCCAGCACAATGGAGGAGCAGTACCTCAGATCCGTTTCAGCTTCAGTCAAGCTGCGCTCTGTGTTCATCTCCACAGCAGGAAGCCCTTGGCCTTCCATGAGATCACAGGATTCAGCCACTTCTGCTTAAAAGCAGTGGAGCAACTCTGCCTGAGGCCAGCTTTTTTTTTCCTCCAAGGAAAGCAAAATTTAAAGAAACCAGTTAGTTTCGGTAACTTACTTGCATAACCCCTAAACCAGTAAATTTTAGAGTCTAATGCAGCTAGAGTCTGTTTAAATAATTCAAGATGTAATTAAACTACAAAGCTCTAAGTCTCTTAACACAATGTCACCACAAAGGTGACTTCTATTCTGCGACTGAGGTACTTCAGCAAGCAAGCAACAAGCAACTTTCTCTTCTTCATGAAATGAGCGAAGAAACCCACACAATTTAATGGAGTGTCCAATCAAAAGGAGCTGATGCCTGTGTGAAGGTAAAAGTACAAGACAGCTACACCATCCCCTTGTTTGAGTGAGCAGAACATGTATCAAGAATTTAAGCTATACATCAAGAAGACTATGAAGTTGCTAGTCCCTAACTACAGAATTGAAATTTTAAAGAGTTATGCTAAAAGAAGAGGGGAAACAACAGAACTACCTACTGACTGCTCTCCACTACCTCAGAAAGGCTGGAGGCTGGGAAGCAGGCAGCAGTGCAGCAGAAAGGAGAGATGGCTATAGTCTGCTTCAAGCGCTGCATGTACAGCTACCTACCTACCTCACAGTCCTCAGAAGCAACATCTAGCTTTTTAACGTTGGGGATGGATGAACCACACAAATCAGGATCTGGGGAAGGGGAAGAGAAGAACTTCAGGTATGTTTACATCTTTGGACTATGCTCCGACCAAGAAGGGGAAAACACCTTGTGGCAAATAGGTCTTGGGTGACTAGCAATGATCCTGTTGGTGAAATCTCCTTGCCAGATGGCAGTATCCCATCCTCTTGCACCAGGAATACGCACCTGCTGCAGAGGCAACTCACGGTACCTGGTAGGCAGACAGCTGAATTTGTGAGGTGAAAGGATGGCACGGCAACCTGCCAGTCAGGTGCAAGAGTGGCCCACCAAGGTGCTGGGAGGCAGATTCTTACAAAGAAAGCAAGTTGAGGTGCAGTACAGTTGAGATCTACACAACCAAGTTCTGCATGGAGAAGGTGAATGAGAAATGACTGTTTACTGCTTTTTCCAAAATGTTAAGAAAGCAGCAGCAGGCAACTCTAGCAGGTGGCGTATTTGAAACAAATGCAAAGCACAGTGCAATACCCTGCTGCAAGGCACGGTGGAGGTTAGCATTTACACTGAGTCCAGTGAACTGGACAAATTAATAGAAAAAAAAACTACCAAGAAAAACAAAACAAAAAACCACCAGCTCATGGAGGACAACTGAATACAATGACAAAAATCTCTGACCAAAAAAAAAAAAAAATTTTAAAAAAATCACTGAACTGAAAGTGAATGAGTGCTGAGAGAGCATTCCAGGAAAATGGCACTGCCCACCCGCTCCAGCCTCCAGCTGCCCCCCGGGCATTCAGCATTGGTCACAGTCACAGGTAACATGCCGAGTGGTCTGACCCAGAACAGCCATTTCTGTATCACCCCCAGGAGAAGCTGGCAAGCATGATCCATATGGCTTTCAATGGTATAAAGGCCAAGAATGATAGCCTGGATGAAATCCCATGTTCTGTAGCTTCTGATGCAGGGTAGGGGAAAAAGGGGCAGAATTTTAGAAGAAACACCTCCCTCCCAAAGAGGGGTTTTGGGGGTATGTGATATTTAAATGTGACCCAAAAAACCAAACAGCTGAAACAGGTCTCAGAAGTAAGACAGGGAATTAGGATGTATGGATTCAAGGGAGAACATGGAGGTAACAGATACCCCAGGAACCTGTTATCGGGTGGCATTCTCCAGTGCTCCAGGGAACAAGGTACACAGAAAAAGGCCAGGTCACTCAAGAGAAGGAATAGTACTACATACTACAGAGAAAAAATAGCCTCAGAGGAGACAGATAAATTAATTTTATCAAGCCTAAATGGAAGAAGTGCAGTAGTAAAACTACCCCATCAGACCAGAATAAAGCAGCAATGGTGGTTTGCCATGGGAGAACAGATGGGCTGTGCCTTTAGGAAACAGGCAGCAATGGGGAACTTTGGTTTCCTCATGGAGATCAGGACGTGTCACCAAGACAAAATTTTAAATAGTAACTTTGTAACTCAATAGTGATTCAACTTTGTTGAATAAGAACAGAAATATATCACCTTTAAAAAAAAAAGTCTTTGGACAGTGTAACTTTTACTTGGTCCTTTAAACTGCTTGATTTTAATTCTCATTGACTTATTTACAAACAAAAAGTCTTTTAAATATAGGAGATGTGTGCAAAAGAAGAAAACAGCACAAATTCTTCCAAGCTAAATATGGTATTTTTTTCTTGATGATTTTAAACAGATGAAGCAAATTTCTAAATATGTAGATGAAAACTACATATTTTCCACACACACCTGACCAGAGGCCAGGCAGCAAGCCTGCTGGATGACAGACAGACAAGAAATAGAAAGACTGAATAGAGAAAAGATAAGAAAGAAGGTGCCAAGGATTGCTGGTTCTTGTTTATTTTAAAGAGCTCTGCAGAGGAACTGGAAAAATCAGAGCGCTTTACTTCACACCAGACATGTTCAGAAAACTTAAAATTAAAAATAAAACTGACTGGTAGGCAGGGAAGTCATGATTTATAGACCTATTAGGAAAGGCTAGGTGCTTTTAGGAAGACTTAATAAGCACACAGATAGGGCCATCTCACTAATAACAATGTCTCTGGATAGCCAAAGCCTTCTGGGGTGGCATCAGACCAAAGGCCTTAAATTAAGATGTCCCAGGATAAAACTAAAGTTTCTCTAAAACTAACAAGTGCCTAAAAGAGAAGAAAACACACAGGCATGCATAGCTAGGTTTCACAACAGAGTGCTGTTACCACTGGAATGACACACCTGGTGTACATACAACATTATTCAGGCTAACAAATAAAAATACTGAAAAACCGCAGACTGCAACACAGAGAAGGATATAACTAGGGCAAGCATTTTATACGTGTCCTCTTAGCCTTTCCTTAAGCATCATCTCTCGGTGACTGGTAGAAAAAGGACTGGAGCAATACGGGGTTTTGGCATGAGCAGTTGGGTTTATAATCCTAGAACCAAAGCCTTTTCACTAGACATCAACTTCTCCTTATCCCTTTTGCAGTCTTTTCATATCTGATTGGTAGGCCACCAAAGCTTTCTACACATACAGCCTCCGGGCTGACAGTGAGCCTCCTAGCATTTACTGTCACACGGACAGCAAGGAATCCACTTCCATCTGTCATGGCTGACACTAAATCTCTTTCTTAAGGCTAGGTTGCCCCATTCGTCCAGAGAAGAAGAAATCTGTGCCCACAAGCATTCCCTCTGCTCCCTGTTGTACCTATACAGCTGGAGTCAGCTCATGATCTGCAGTTCATTCCTTTCATATTGTTCACCAAATTAAAGATGACATGGCTTGACACCAAAAGGAAAGGGTTTCCAAGCACATCTTATTTGATTACATCTACAGTCCATCATGCTGTCAACATCTTCCTTCTCAACTACAAAAAAAGACTGTTTCCCATGTAAACAGATCTTGAGTAGTGAAGAAGACTTACTGGAAAACTGTGGGACTGGGTAAGACCAAAAGGGATTGCAAGTCTGATGAAAAAAAGCTAGTGTGGCAATTTTTTTTTCCCCCCATCTAATATATTGATGTATCTCCTGGTCTCCAAAAACTGGAAAAGTTCCTGTGAAAAAACACTTGATAAATTGAGTTCCAACTCACATTGCTACTTCTAGATTATTTCCCATATTTTCTGGGATAACTGTCATGGACCTCAACAGCATGATACACAGGCTGTATGTGGGCACTTTTGTGGAGAAGACCAAGAGTTGGTCTTGCATGACACAGAGGACTGCCATCACCCAGTTTGTAGCTGGCGAGACTCTTACAGGCCAGGGAGTCTCAATTTGGGTTCAGACACATGGTGTAAGAATCACATCATATCCCTCACGTCCCACCCCTCCTTCCTAACACTGCAGTAAATGTTCAACAGATTCTCCCATTATTCCTCTGTGCTAGAAAGGGAGGCCTTGTAGCTGGCTTCCTTATTACTCTCTCCCAAAGCAATCTTAACATCTATTCCAATTGGATGGTGTCCCACAATGACATTTAAGGGGATTTCAGGATGTTTCAGAGGAATACCCACTTTTTGATTATTTCTGATAGAAGAACGGGAGGGAAGCACTAGTTGCGCCCATTCTGTATCGCATACAGTAAACTAGCAGAGCTTTAACACCCTTTTAGCAAATGCTTCCACATCATTCCAGCAAATATTGGGCTGTGCCTTGCAATGTTCAAAGAAGAAGATACCAACAAAGCCAACAAACCCTTAAAAATGAGGGAACAGTTTACAAAGCCCTTGAAGACTTTATAGAAACATATTCCTCTAAAAGGCCCTGTTTTCTGTCTTCTGCTCTGTTTTCAAAGTGAACCAATGTTACTGGAAGGTCATTATGGAGCTCTGGCAAATGAATCTAATCTAGGACCTTCCCACGATGGGGAGCCACTCCTGCAGACTTCATCTGGACCCTGCACATTGATACATACATGATAAGACCAAGGCAGAAAACTGACAGGACACAATTGAAGAGGCAATCCCACAACAAGACCCACAAGAGAGTAGTGGGCTACATAATAAGCTATAAAGTGATGTGGCAAACTTGCTGTATGAGAGGGCAAGAAACAGCATGAAGGGATCCCAGCACTAAAGAAAAAAAGAGAAGGGGGAATTTGGCTCCTCCTGGATCTGCCTGATCACTCTTGCTTTGGAAAACAATGAGTATCAACTGCTGTCTGTTGCAGTGTAGAGATACACTTGCCTTTGCCACCAAACACCTGGGTTGGGATGGAAAGGGAGAGGAAAGGAAATCCACACACAGGCCACAAGCACCACTTAATTAGCATCAACCCTGGTAGCTGCTGAAATAGATTTTCTAACACCAGAGACACTCCTTTCTTGGAGGACCAAGAGCATTAATGGGGATCCAACTTTCCTCTTTGCTAACTATTCCAAGAAAAAAGGTTAGACAGGGATCCGCAGGACTGATACTGATAAAATTGTCCTACAATGGAATGGTAATTCCATCGTTTTCCATTGCCATCAGAGACGAGGAACTTTGCCCATTCCTGAAGGAACGAGATTGTCATAAAGCATGCAAAAGCACACAGAACACAAAAGTAACAGCAGTGGACACTGCGGCCACCATTCAGGAGCATCACATGTCAAAAGTTTCTGATCCCACATACATTGGCATGAGAATGTTTATTATGAACTGGGTGATCATTGGCACACAAAAGAAAAAAGCCAAAACATTAACACATAATTCATAACTTGCCCCTCTTATACTGAGAGATAGTCTCAAAAGAAGCCAATACACTGATATGTGGTGAATAAGTGAGACAATACTGATGCACACTGCCCTTTAGTCATAGCACCTGTGTAGGCACAGCACCTATAAGCATTAGTGTTGAAGGAGCATTAGCACATCCCATGTCACACACAACATGAGGTTAAATTTCATGCATACAAAGAAGTTGTCCTCGAGCTGAAAATCTCTGTTGTGACTCACTGAGAAGCTTGTTACTGAAAGGTAGCATTTTCAGTGACAGTACAAAGCATATAAAGAAATTTGTGTGCAAGGTAAAATTAGGAAACTTTTCATTCTATCAGTCAAATTGCCTATGCTTCCTCCTTGCAAGCCTAAGGAAATTCAAAAACATAGAAGATTTTAATATACAGCTGGTTTGGACCACACAAAACGTGACACCAACAGGTATTGAAATCCCCAGCCCCCCAAAAACCACAGGGGGTCTTGAACTTGGCAAGCAAGTAGTTCAGCAATACTGACGGAGTGGTAGCATCACTCCAGCGCTTCATATAGCATGCCAGTTCCTCGTTAAATACAAGATGTGCTTCAAGGTCATGGTGTTCATCTTGAAAGTTCTCAGTGGGTCAGACCCAGGCTACTGGATGCCCCCTCTCCCAGTCTGCAGGGAAAGCACAGTGACTACAGTCATGTTCGCCGACACACACCTGGGCACCACGAGCAATAAAGACACAACGGCAGGAGACTTCACGCTAAGAAGCTGCAGAAGACACAGCAACGCACACAGGAGTAACATCTCCCACCCCGCGAGAGCTAATGAGGAGAAACTCTCAGCCTCCCACCTCGAACCCAAGCACCAAAGAGTTACCCCAAAATAACACAATGAAAACACTCCCTCCCCAAAAGCCCCTACAAAACGGGCTGGCTTTCTAGCACTCAGTTAAACGGGCACCCAGCGACACCTGGGAGGACTCGCCCCCGGCGGCAGCCTGGCCTCGCCGAAAGAGCCGGCACCCTCCGCAGGTTCACCTCA
>NW_009260136.1:729110-736386 GCF_000687185.1 Egretta garzetta
CACCAGGCCAGGTGCTGCGGCTCCGAGCGGGACCAGCACACTGGTCCTGGGACTGTCTCACCAGGACTGTCCCTCTGGGCCTGGGACCGTCACCAGCACCTTCGGCGCGGAGCCGGGCACTTCACTGTTGGGACCAAGGCCAGGGTCAGCACGTCTGCCGGGGGCTGGGCACTGCGTTGCACTGGGACTGGCAGTGTCACCAGTGCGGGGCTGGCACTGCCCTGAGCTGGCAGTGGAGTCATCCCCAGCAGTGCTGCCCTGGGGATTTTTTACTCCAGTGCTCTGGGGCCAGGACCAGCTCTAGCACCACCAGCAAGGGACTGGTGCACTGCACTGCGCTGCCAGTGCCAGCAACAGCATAGTCTGGGCTGGACACTGCACTGGGACCAGGACCAGCACCTGGTCTGGACACCGCACTGCCAGGACCAGCACCGTCCCCATCTGCGCAGGGCCGGGAACAGGCCCAGCAGCCCACAGCTGGGCACAGCCACCAGTGCTAGCAAAATTGCACCACGTGCAGAAATGGCTCACACAAGTGATCCTCTCCCTGCACGCAGCTGAGCAGTGCGCCTGTCCCCAGGCAGTCCCCTGTCCCCCCACCCTCAGGTACACAGCTGCGCCCCTACTCCAGGGACGTGCCATCCTCCACACTCCAGAGAGCGCAGATAAGCACACAGCACTCACAGATGGGCTGTGCAATGCACGGTTATGCTTTCTTTTTCCCTTTCATCCAGACGTACACTGCAAACCACTCATATCCCCAGCTGTACCTTGTACCTGTGCCCCAAACCATGGGTGTGCACTGTCCCATGCCCTATAGAAGTTCACACAACACACTGCACCCTCTCTGCAGACTTGCAACACACCCGTGCTTTCTCCCTGTCCCCCCCAGAATGACCCAAACTGTTATTGGTCCCTAGCTGGAGGTTCACATCTGATCTCATGTGTGAGATGTCACACCAGCTTCCACGGGGCTGTGGTGCCCCCCAGTCCCTTGCGGGACATATCTCCTAGCCAGGACTCTTCCCCTCCCAAAGCAGTCCCCTTGGAGCCAGAGTGGTAATGAGGGGAATCTGTTGTGAAGATTGACATCCCTGCAGATGTGGCCATGCAAAGGTAGATCCACCATAGCCATGGCCACACCCAGCCACTCAGACCAGGGCAAACAGGGCTACCAGGCCCCTGTGATGTTCCTCCCCCAGCTGGAGGTGGTCCTTCTCCCCCCCTTGCATTGAGGGCTTCCTTGGTGGAAACATCCTGCAGAGACTCCAGGGAGTCTCCAGCCCTGCAGCAGCTCATTCCCCAGGTCCCTGGGTGTAACACAGCCCTTCACAGGCAGTTGCGTCCTCATGCCCCTATGCTGCAAGTCAAGTCCCAGTCACTTGTGTACCTAAGTGCTGTTGGGTTTGAGAAGGCTCGAGGGAAGCAGGCAAAGCAAAGGGAGTAGGTGAGGGAGATGTCTTGCCCTGCAAAGGCCCTCTCACATGCTTCTTCGTGCCACTCAGGTCCCTTTTTCAGCACTTTACCTGCTGCCATGGACATCTCCTCTGGCACACAGCTCTCCCAGGCTGCCTCCCAGATATGCCCAAGGGCCTGGCAGAGCTTTCCACATGGAGGGATGCAACCAGGGGAGGGACTCTCAGCCAGAGATGCTAGCTCCTTCATGCCATGTCCTGCTGCCAACATCCACATGGGTGTTTGCTGGGGGGAAGGAGCTTGCATGGCTGAGAGCAGGGTCCTCACAGCCCAGCAGTAGAGGGCTGGTGGAGCACCAAGCACAGACCCAGCAGCAGAGTTGGTTGGAAGAGACTGTGACGGTCCTGACTGCACTCGTAAGCCTTAATGGCCCCTACCAGCCTCATGGGGTCTCTACCCACACCACTGCCCATGGGTCCATGAGCTCTATTGCAGCTTAGTCTTCAGTCCCTGCCTCAGCAATGCTGTGCTGATCTCCAGCTCAGCCACAGCATGTACCTGTTCATGGACCCTGACCTGTGGATAGACTTCCTGACTTGAGCTTGAAGCTGCCTTACCACTATGGGCTTGCCCAGGAATCACTGGACAGTGTCTGAGCCAAGCTCCGACCACTGGACCTGATCCTGGTGTGTAGATTCCATACCTGCCTCATCACCACAAACTTGCCTGATGACTTGGGCTCTTGACTGAACCTGGCTATCCTCTGTTTGCCTGGTTACTGTGATACTGGGCCCTGGCTGAGGAGGACCTTGCCTTGCTGGAGGGGCTGACTTCAGAATTAGACAGGGACTTGTCCAGTCCAGTTTGGAAGATCTCCAGGGATGGAGAGACTACAACCTCTCTGGGTCCCTCAACCCCTTTCCTGGGAAGGCAGTTTTTCATGCAATCACAGTTATGTCTCTTGTGTCTCTTTGACATTAGTTGAAAGGAGAAGGAAATACCACTTGATGAGCTGAAGTGGAAGTCAAGTGAGAGCTGAAGGCTTCCCAACTTCTTCAGTTATTTCCCTCAGGCAACTGTCTGCCCGTGAGTGGGCCACTGCCACACGTGAACACTGAGCCCAGAGCATCAGTACCAAGCTGGAGGGGACAGCAGAGTTTGGTACTGAAGCACTGAGTCCCCCTCAGGGTGGGCAGCCCCAACTGCTGCCCAAGAGGAAGCCAGCATGATGAGGAGGTTCATCAGCAAGGACTTTCTGGAACAAAGTACATAGCGAAAAACAGTGCAGACTGTGCTGGTGCAGGAGAGGAGACAAATGGCAAGGGAAGTTCAGTGTTAATCGGTATCAACAACAGCACTGAATCCCTTTGATTTGAAGTCCAGCCTTGAGCAGGAAACTCTTGAGGATGGGACAACTGATGGCCTGGGCAGGCTAATGACAACTGAGATGGATAGTATGGGCACTAGCAGATTGCTACTGATTGCCCCACTGCAATGCCGTACTGGCGGTGGCAAGGAGCCTCCGGAGAAGGCAGACGACTCTGCACTAGGTACCTGGTTCTGAGCAGTGCCACTGAGGCATTGGCTCTCTGATGCCAAACATGGCATGCCCTCTGTGCACTCTGGACAGACAGCTTGGGGGAGCACCAGACACCCCCATGCCTGCACCCTGCAGGGTGCTCCTGCACTGTGCACCCCTGCTGTGCATGTGGCAGCCATGCCCTGTGCTGCACTGTGTGCCGCAGCCTGAGCTTGCATGGCAGATGTCTGCACTCTCCTGCTTCTCGGTGCAGGGCTGGGTTCTGCTCCCTGGTCCTGTGCTGCACGCTGCACCCGGGCAGGCACCGCGCATTGCATCTGCCTTTGTGTTCAGCTGGGCACTGGGTCTCCAACAACCTTATCATGAATTTATGTCACACTTCTTGAAGCATTCTTGGGGGAGAAAATAATTTGAACATTCTTGTGTCCATGATTTTTTTAACACTTCTAAGTGTTGTTTGTACTGCGTACAGCAAATGCAAACCTTGCAGCCAACTTAAGGGAAATATGTGTGATCTTGTGAGTTAAATGTTTGCAAGATGGTTCTATAATGTTAGAGCTGTTTTCCAGACTCTTTACAGCTATCTAAAAGCACTTTAGTTATCTGGATATTTCTAAGTATTGTTTTTCTCCTTTGTCACTTACTGGGCATTTATTATGCGCTCATAAATGGAAGAACAGCGAATCTGTTTTTCACACTATTTGCACCTTTATTTCAGGTGTGGCTAGATGTGAGCAGATCAGGCAAAGATTCACGTCCCCTATTAGCTTGAGTGCTCTGCTCCTTCAAACCCTACGTAGTTCCTGTTGCTTTGGACCCAAGGTCCATGCTGATCTGTGCCACTGAGTTAAAGTGGTACCTGGACAACTGCATTTTAGCTTTATTTCATCCCTGCTTTAAACCTCCCTCTGAACCTTCTCCTCTGCAGATGGAGCTGAATGGGCCCACAAACCCACTGGAACAGCCACCTGGGAACAAGTCCAATTTCATCCACAGCCCCAAATGTAGCTGAAAATGATCAAAAGATTTTATTAAAATCTGGGTTAATTGTGACTTGGGAAGATTTCTAACACAGACCCATGTGTATGTGGCTCTGATGTTTTTGTCTGGCCCTGCCTTTCTTTGTGGGGCCAGGTGTCAGCTGCGTGCACACTGTGTGGGAAGACGGCTGGGAAGTGTGGTTAGGAGCAGAACAGTGATAACCAAGCGGCAGTCATGGATTTCACCATCTTCTTACTCTCCTTTTTAAGGCATTAGGGGAAAAATAGGGGAGTGAGCAATTGGGAAACATAACTCATGTCAAATACCTGCTTTGATAGAGAAGATAGAAGGGCAAAGCAGTCAGGTCAGAAGGCATCGGTGTGCCTGCCTGCAGGGCAGCTGTGCATGGCAGAGGGGCCTGAGCAGAAGTCCCCTGATATTCTCACTCTCCCCAGCAGTGCAGGCCTGGTGCTCACCAGGGAGAGCAAGAGGTGGTCTGTGGGGTAAATGCAAAATGAGCCCATGAGAGTTATTGCAGCACGGGGGCTGTGGCTAGGATGAGCCCGCTTGGTGGAGTCCCGGCCCTAACCAGCTGAAGGCTGAGGTTTCACGCTGTCTCCAGCAGGCCAGGGATGGATGTGCAAAAGGCAGCTGGACTTGCTAGGATGCCAGGTGCTCCTTAACCCAGCAGAGATGAAAATCCTGTTCCCAAGTGCTTCCAGTAACAAGTCCCAGTCCTGCAAACACCTCTGCCTGTGTTCTTCATGCCTGGCACTTTTAGGGCTTGCACACTGCATTGGGAAAGTCTTGTACATCTTGGCAGGAATCAAAGATGAGGCCAATAACTGCCATTATTGGCAGCACTGACATGTTCCCATTCCAATATTGCCATTGTTGGCAGTAGTAGGAATACAAGTACAAAGATGTGGGGGATTTTTTTTGTTTGTTTTTGATAATCTTTTTCCTACAGATATCCACAGCCAAACTCACCCCCTACTCAAACCACTACTGGCTTGCCTTGCCAGTGGTATCAGCACAGAAGATGCATAATATATGCCAAGGGCTGCAGCTATTCAGCAGGTGTTCCCGGGAGCTGCTAAAATCTCTTGCAGGGCAGTGAGGTTGCCCCGGCCATGCCAGGGGACTTGGCTGCAGCAGGGAATGACTTCTACCCTGGCAGCCACAAGCCTTTGGGAGCTGCCATAGAGAGGTGACATTTGCAGATCGCAGTAACTGGACTTCCTCAGAGCTAGGCATTGCCTTTTGGACTCCATAATGCCAGGACGGTCTTCTGAACGGAGACAGAGTGAACGCAGGAAGAAATTCCATAAACCATCTTTCACCCAGTGCCAGCCTTCCTGGCATATTCAAGCGCCATACTTAATAATGAGAATTGCTGTAATCCCTGGTGGCTTTCAGAAGTTAAGAGCCTGATGCCAACCTTCACCACCAGAAAGTCATAGCTGGGACAAGTAGGCACTGCAAAATCTCAGGGACCGTATCCCCTCTCCTCAGCTCTCTTGGACGCAAGAAAGGAGATTTGGGGTTTTGCTTGTCCTTCCCAGCAGTGCAGCTGAATGGGGAGATCGGGTGGCCTCCGGGATGGAATACATCTGAGTTGTGTTGATGATGGTCATGGCTTTCTTTGAGGAAAAAGACAGTCAAAACTTCAGGGTGGGGAGTTATCTGGTGAAGCGTGAGAAGAATAAAACTTGGTGGTGGAAAGGGAAAATCAGCCTTGTGTGTAAGAAAAACAGAGAAGGGCACCATTCCCAGAAGATTTCAACGTCTGAAAATGAAACAGCTAGGTTTTCAGGCCAAAGAATTAAAATTCATGCTCAGGTTTTTTTGACAACTCATTTGCTTGTTTTGTGAAAAGCATTCCTCTGAAATCCTGGGGCAGGGGTGTGTGGTTTGCATATAAGTAATACTTGACAGAAGACTTTCGAGCAATCCTTAAGCAAACCAAGTGAAAGCGGAAGAGCTCTCCGTACCGCTGCCTCGCAGCCCGTGGCTCACCTGCTGCTGCTGTTGTGACTTGGCACTTTGGCAAACCAAAGCACTGGCATTCAAAACACGAGGAAAGGAACACCAAACTGTATTAGCAGTGGGGTAGTGCCATCTTTACAAGGAAGCTAAGAGTATATTTATTGTTGTACATTACCTACAGAAAACAGCTGCAAACGTCAGAAGTGCCAGAAATCCAAATCCTGATAGAATCTGAATGATTTACCTAAAGCTGGTGGTATTTCTAAGATAGGAAAAATTCTTAGAAAACATTGCTTGCCTCTACCACTGCCAGAACAAGCTTCAGCTTAGCATAAAGAGTAGGTTCAAGTTTTTAATCTTGAACACGAACTATGCTTTGTCTGCCCAGACTCTGGGAGTGAGTTCACTTGGCGCTCAGGTAGTTTGGCACTTCTTAAGGATGCCCTGACCTTGCCATTCTAATATGGGTTTTCAAACCCTGTGCTGGGAGGCTGGACCAAACTACCTAAAAGAATTAGTTTCTTCATGCCAGCAAAGATGCCCCTGCTAGGCACAGGGAAGAAGCTCTGTGTTATGTGCTGAAGAAGCTCTGTGTTATGCGCTGTAAAATCTCGCTGCTCGCTGTTGAGGGTTTGCACTATAAAGTCAGGGTTCAGTCTGGTGCTGAGATTAAGACAGAGGCAGAAGCGTCGTGATACCAAAGCCAGGAGCTCCACGTTGTGGTAATGATGATGCTCGCAGGGCTGCCAAGCAAACAGGGGGCGTGTACCCTCTTAGAGAGACTTACCCCATTTTGAGCAAAGAGGCAACAGGGGTACGACACGTGGTGGTGCGCGAGGGCACAGCGCGTTTGCCACCTACCCGTGTGCACAAGCGCTGTCTGTGCACGAGGGCTGTTCGAGGACAGTGCCACCGCCGTGCTGACTTCGTGGTCGGTGTCCAGGCGTGTGGTGACATACAGCCGTCGGTGACAGGACAGTGTGCATGCACACCGAGTGTTGCTGTGTGTGTTGGCGGCTGTGCCTGGGCGCCTGTTCCTGCGGCGATGAGGGTGTGTGCAGGGGTGCACCTCTGCCTGCATGTCTGCGCGGGTGATGTTCCCAGCGTAGCCTTAGTGCAGGGCTCATCTCTGCGGGTGTCTCCAGGGGCGCAGGGGGGGGTGGCTCCCAGGGCTGTGTGGACACAGGGGTGCATTTGGGTAGGCGTTTCTCTGGGTGGAGTGTGTCTGTGTGAGTGTTCCCAAAGCTGTGAGGGTGCAGGCGTGTCTCCCTGGGTGCGGGGGGCTCCCGGGGCCCTGTGGGTGCAGGGGTGTCTCGGCGTGTGGGATGCTCGCAGGGGTGTCCCTGGGTG
>NW_009260136.1:736992-737769 GCF_000687185.1 Egretta garzetta
GGGCCGGCGGGTTTCCCACCGGGGCGGGTTGCGCCAGAGCCCCTCTTTGGGGGAAAACCCAAAGATTTCGGTTGGGCGGCGCTCGGGAGAAAAATCTGCCGAGCGTTGCGAAACGCTGGCAAGTGGGGAGAAAACCGCAAGCCGGGGATAACCCTGCCTGCGCCTCTTGCCCTGGTGCTGCCTCCCCGGCGGCCACCCATTGCTTCTGCGACACCCTCCTGCAGCCCCGACGTCTTCCTCGGGCCCCGGCGGGGTGCAGGCCTGCTGGCGGGCTGGCACGCGCCATCCCCAGCGCCATGCTGGCAGGGGTGCCTTGGCCTCGGCGCTGCCACCCACGACCCCGCTGGACGGCCACAGGGTGCTGCTTCGTCCTGTGGTGACCGATGCCAAACCAAAAGTGGGGTATGGTGCGAATCCCAGTCTTTCATGGGTGAAGCCACAGCCTCTTTTCCCTCTTAAACGAGGAGCTGAGTCTTTTCCTCCAACTTCACTACTTAAATGAAGAGAAAAATTTGCTGTGACAGTCCAAACTACCTCTGAGTTTCTTCCTGGCCATATCTGCCTTGAAGGCTCTTCTGTGCTGAGGCTTCATTCAGTGGGAGTAAGCCCCTGCCCCATCTAGGGTGCAACTTGGTGGTGTAGTCTTTTAACAGGGATGTACATTCTGCACCTGGGTCAGGGTAACCCCCGGTATCAATAGAGGCTGGGGGAAGAAAGGATCGAGAGCAGCCCTGCCAAGAGGGACTTGGGGGTGCTGGTGGATGAAAAGCTGGACAT
>NW_009260136.1:738084-740627 GCF_000687185.1 Egretta garzetta
TGGAGGCCCCATCCCTGGAGACATTCAAGACCAGGTTGGATGGGTCTCTGAGCAACCTGATCTAGTTAGTGGTGTCCCTGCTCACTGCAGGGGGGTTGGACTAGATGACCTCTAGGGGCCCCTTCCAACCCAAAACATTCTATGATTCTATGATTTCTTAACTGCATTTCTCATTCCTGAGAGAGCGCTTGAATCACCAGGATCTGGTTCAGTAGTGCAGGAACTGTAACATCTCTGGCCACCTTTTTTCACAGCAAAAGAGCAAACCCTTCTCAGGTCTTCCAGAGAACACAAGGGAGTGTCTCCTCCCAGGAGATGATTCCCAGCTGTGGATCCCAAGCTGACGGAGGTGTGTGTACAGCCCTGCTTTCCAGCACCCAGCAATCAGAGGTTTTTTAGTGAGACTTCCATTTTTATTGATTCCTCTTGAGATGAAGATCTTGGCTGAGCACAGAGACTTTCAGGGATCTGTTTCTTTCCTCTGTAGAGTGGGATCAGCACCTTCTTCTGGATCCCACATGGGTCCGGTGTCTGAAATCCAGATATCGCTGGGCCTGATTTTAGATCATGTCTTGGGTCTGGCTCTTCTGCAGGCACTAAATACTGCTTAGTTTCCTTTGCATAGATAAAAAAAAAATAATCACAGACCACTGAAACATAGATGCACAGAATTAAACAGTTTTGCTATTGCTGATTTTCTTCTTTTAAAGCACGATGAAGATGGTACTTGGCCACAGCTGAGTGGCTAGTTTTCTGCTAGGAGGCTCTGGTTTTGTCTCTTGGTCTCTTGATTTGAACTAGTTGCAGAAATATGGCAACGGTTCAAGTCCCTGACCCTGTGTGCTTGTCTCCCAACGCAGCTGGAGCATGGGCAGCCGAGTCATCTGCTGCTTTTTGCTTGGGAAGACCTTGCGGTAGAATTTGAGAGAAGTGTGGGCTTCAGTGGTTCTGGGTTTATTGCACTGTAACTCCTGCCAGGAAAATACCCCGACAAACTACCGCGCTTCCAAGGCATCAGGTTCTCAGGAGCATGTCTTACCAGAACAAATAGTTTCCAAGCATTGTTGAGGAAGCAAGAAAATGTATGGAGAAACCATTAGGGTACAGCAGTAAGGGGAAAGTCACTAAATTCTATTTTGTAAAATGAGCAAAAAGGTCTTGTAAGCCTAAGATCAGGAAGGAAATAATAGCATTTGGCTCTGGTTCGTCTGCCGGTTCTTACTGAGCAAAGAGCTAAAGCTCTCACTTGGCTCAGCTGGGGCCTCTGAAATTCCCTCTGAAGGCTCATACGGCTGCTCACGAGTAAGAAATGCTGCTTGGGCAATGAATCCCCTTTAATGTGATTTACTGTAGTGTGGCGCAATACGTGAGGGTGTTGCTGCACTGAGCTTGGAGGTGGGAGTTGCTAAGGGTCACAGACCAAGCCACAGCAGATCCAGTTACCTGTGGACGGAAGACAGAGTGTATAACTGCTCAAAGCATTCCCCATTAGAGCTTTTGTCCTCCCGTATCGTATTAGGATGACATCAGAAATGGCTTTATCTATCTATCTCCTTTATTTTTGTAGCATTGCTCCAGGAACTTACATTAAAAAATAAAAGACTTTAAAAAGCTGGAGTGCTTTTTCATATTTTAGAGATAGGCAGTTGTTCTTGTAATGACATATGCCGAGTTCTGGTGGATTTATCTCTTTGTGCGCCTTTAGGGGCTCACTCCCACCCTCTGTGTGGTGGTGTAAGTCAGCTGTGATCACAGAACAGTGGAAGCCAACTCCCAAGCTGTGGTTTACTTAAACTTCACAAATTGTGACAGCAATAGGCAGCTTTATTACACTTAATTCATGATCTGGAAAAATGGAATCCTTCCGCACCAGTATTAACGTTTCCAGGAAATATGGTCTGAAACTCAGCATTTTTTTAAGGGTTTTCTCCGAGCTATACAGCAATATGCCTGACTTTTTAAATAGTTGTCTATTGAAATAGAGTATCCAGCTTTGGAAGATTCTAATGAAATAAGTAAGATTCTAATGAAATAAGTAAGCGTAGCTTAGGCTTGGAATTAATACTTTGCAAGGTTAATCTCTAACCATCAGGCAAGTTGCTGCTGAACATGCAGGCAGGTTTCTTGCATGGATTCACTGTGAGTTTCTTTAGGAAGAGGTGCTCTCCCTAAGTCCAGTTGAGCATCCCATGCAGTTGTTCAGGTTTCCTCTGTTTCTAGTTGTTGGGGGGAGATGGCACCTTCAGAAAGTAATTTTATACCTTCAAGTTTTAGGAGGTGTAGCACGCAGCTCGAGACATACTCATCTTTCCTGGATGTCTGGTAATGTGTAGATGCCTGTTCTCTGTGAGTTTACCCTAGATCCTAAAGTTTCAGATATTTTCAGTTAGCTGAGATTCAGCACTTCCATTATACCCTGGAATAAAAATGTTTCACATGAGCTTTAATTAGAAAATTCAAATGATGCAGTGCTAAAAATGCAAGCTGGGGGAGACAGTCTGTCAGATTTATGTAGTGAAATGCTGCTCTGGGGAGCAAAACAT
>NW_009260136.1:740668-761974 GCF_000687185.1 Egretta garzetta
GATTTGGGCTGGTTTAAGCTTAGCCCAGTGCTTAGCCTAAGCTGAGCTGAATCAGCGGAGGCCTCTCATGGGGATGGCATCTCTAAGGAAGCTGTACCATTTAAGTATACAATTTGTAGTATTTGCATACTACAGATATGGCAAAGGGCGGCTTTAACCAGTGCTACAGTGCTATCGCTGTAAAGGACAACTTCCCAGTGTAATATGAGTGTGTGGATAGCTGGCTGATACATGATGTTTCATCTTACGCTAGCTTGCTGTTAACACTTGACCAAGCTAAGTTTACAGAGCACCTTGCAGATGATCAGGCTTTGTTTAAACCTCTGTTTTCTTGCAGTAAATTGCTTGGATCAACACGTCGAAAAGTCTCCAAACAGAGTGGCTTTGATTTGGGAGAGAGATGAGCCTGGCACTGCAGTGCATGTCACGTACAGGTATGGTGCCTTCTCACGATGCTTTATGATGCCTGGCAATGTGGTGGGGCAGGGAGAAGAGCTGCTGCTTTGAAATCAGACCTCGGTGAAACTCTGCTTTCTGCCAAGGTGCTCCAGCATATAGGACATGCAGCCGCAGAACTGCAGCTGGGTTGTGGTGTCATGATGAGATAGCTCCTGAAAAATGGAGTCATGTTCCCAGCGAGAAATTATATTCTTCCCTTGGCTTCTTCATGGAGAGGGCTCCCTGATCTTAGAACCCGTGTAATAAACATATTACAGGGTGAGAGGTACAGTGGACGTAAGTTAGTCACAGCTCCTGAAAATTTCAGATTCAGATCTGGCATCATCTTCTGCTTATGACGTTAATCAGGCCTGCCTGTAGATTCCCTCTCTCTAAGTAAGGGCTTTTAGAAGAGAACGGCTTGCTTTTTCTCCCTGGCTTATGCTCTCATCTGCCAGTTTCCTTTTTGCTTGTTGAAAGTGTTCATGGGAAAAGTTCTGTGAGCAGCTTTTGGGTTTAGCACAGCAGCAAATGTCTTGGTGCAAACAACACCTTGCATTGATGGTCAATATCGTGATACTGAGTCCTGGCTGGAGGGGATTTGAAGGTCCCTGTGTTCTCTTCCCCATCCTCAGTGCGGTTTAGAGCAACCCTGAGGCTGCTCTGGGTGATGCTGACTTGTAATTGCTGCTGTAGATTGTAGGGTTTGTTAGCATATGGCAGTTTTCAAGCATATTTCTCTTGTCCCTGCTATGTGCCCTCATTTAAGGAGACAGGCCTGCCTGCAAAAATGCTTTTTACATCATCTGTCTCTCTAGTGAGAGTTAAAGGTTTCCCAGACTTGTCTGTTCCTCAGTGTGTATTTTGATCTGCTGGGTCAGAAAGCAGAGGGGATGTAGGAAGTCCTGGCATCTGACTCTTTTACAAAATGTTTTCTATAGCTTGTTGATGGTTGGGATTCCTAGAGCTTCTTGAGTCTAAATAGGTTCTGGTGGTCTGGTTCACCTCCAGCATTTATCAAAGTTCCTGAAAACAGTATTCATTGGAGTGAAGAAGTTGGTCATCAGGGAGCAGTGGGTGTACAAATAGCGTTGAGAGATTAGTGCTCCATGCAGCAGAAATAAACACTGCCTGATATAAAGCTGTGGAAGAAGTGGATTGGTTTTGATCTTGGTATTGTTATTTGATGGGCTGTGTAGGCACGTTAGAGTGTAAATGTCTTGTAACCAACTGCATAGCCTGGCTAAATGCTTTGAGTTTTGCTTTTGCCATTCCGGTGGTAGAAAAGGAGATGGAATTGAAGGTTTCTCCCAGAGTTTGGGGAGATGTGTGTACTTTTACTGCTCTCTTCATGCCCCGGGTGTGAAAATGGGGGTAGGTTGGAGGTGGGAACTGTGCTCTGATTCACCTGAGAAGCAGAGCAGGCCATCAGACAGCGCAGCCTCATTCACGGCAGCTCTAGCCTCACCCTTAGGCTGTGCAATTTGAAAGGTGCTGAGCTGCTCCAGACCCTCAAACCATCTTCTTGGGATCTCTGGAGAAATGAGAAGGCCTTTCTGAACAGCAACAGAACCATTTTTTTTTTCTTGGCCATGCCAAAATGTCTTTGGAGGAAAGTGTATTTTCAGCCTGTGGATTGGCAATTGCTGTAGCTGGAAGACAAGTAACCCAGATCTGAAAACTGAATCAATCTTTGTGCAGCTTTACAAAGACACAGTAACTAGCAACCAGAAAGAAAAACATCCAAGTGAAAGACAAGTTGGTGACCTCCATTTTCAAACTTCTGCGTGTGTTTGAGAGCCATGTTCCTGTTTCTGCCTGTTACTCTTGGTGAGCTGTTACTGCATTTGAGTGACACAGTTCCTCAAGAGACTTTGGTCCTACAATGTGGTAAAACGGGTCACTTGGTTCTCTGCTTATCTCATTAAGTCAGGAATAGCTTCGTTGAAAGCAATGATATTACATGGGTGTGTGCGCAAGGAGTGGATCAACAGTTTTGACTTTTCTGTGATCTTTGGGCTGCATTTTTAAAGGTTTTAAATGGGGCAGTAAGGTTTTCTAAGGCATCTTGGCACTGACCTTCCTTTGAGGATGAGCTAGTTGAAAACTTTTTGCATCTTGTTTTAGCTAGAAGTTTTGTGAGGGAAACCAGATCAGAAAAAGAAGTAGCTCAGAAGCTGTGGTGCTGGTTGAGTAATCTGCCAAGAGCCTTCTGTAGCAGGGTGATCTCTGCATGCTAGCCTCGGTGCAGGACCGCCCCAGCATGAAGAGGGAGTGAAGGGAATGCTGGATATCAGGAGGACCCAAACTCCGGTGTCTGTGGCAGAGATGTCCCCCTTTCCTTAGGATCTGGATGGGCTGTTAATAGCACAGCAGCCTTAAAGTCATGTGCAAGGAAGGTAAAGACTTTAATTTGGCCATTAGCTTCATGGACTGGCTTTGAGGAAGGTCCTGGAATGTCAGCTGGGAGGTGTCCAGAGCTTACATGTAGAGAAGTCCATGGCACCAGTTTGTTGCATTATCTGCTTTGCAAAGCTTGCCACTGTGAGCTGTTTTTCCTTGTAGATAAGCCCTGGGTGGCAAAAGGAAAGACGCAGCTACTGGTGTGGGTGCTCTCCCTTCTCCTCTGGGGAGCTGTCAGGGGCAAGAAAACAGCTGAGCGCTGGCCCTATTCCCATCACGGCCTGCAAAGGAAGCAGGCGGCTGTGCAGGAAAAGGGCTGGAACAGTCTTCCTCCTTCCCGAGGAAGGGAAAGCCTCCATCAGCGGGGCTTCCTCCGTGCATTGGCAAGAAAATGCAGCTGCATTCGAAAGTGCTGTCCCAGCTTGCTCACCTTTGGGAGAAATAAGAGCCTCCGTTTGCCTCTGCTGCCCCACTAACTGCCTAACTTGCAGGGAGCAAGAGTTGCTGGGGCTGAGCTGTAAGTCAGTCTACATCCCTATGCATGCTTGTCAGCAAGATGGGTTGTGTTTATGCAACTGACTTAAGTGCTCTGTGCTAGGAGAGGAATTCAGACTTCTCCTTATTGGCAAAGATACGCAAAGCCATGGGTGAAACATTTTAGCTTTGCTTGAAGGATGGCCCTTAAAAGCTCAGTTGTGATGATATTTTTCACTGCTGAGTTTTGTCCTGTCTTTCCAGCTGATGCAACTCAGCCTTGTGGTAAAAAAATAATTCCCTGGCCCTTCTTGTGTTTTTTCCCCCTCCGGGTTTCATTTTTATCAGCTAGAAATTCAAAATATCTCCAGTTTTGAATGGGAAGGCAGGAGACTTGTTTTTTTACTGCTTTGTGACAACAGGGCATGCAGCCCTCCTGGGATTTGGTGGCTGCAGTCAGCAAAGTGGGGACAGGTCGCGCCAATCTGTTATCAAGAGGTCTGGCTCTCTGGAGGCTAAACCACCGTAAAACTACTGATAGGGCACTGGCAAAGTAGCACTTAACCCACAGGAGTATGCTGCTGTGAGCAGCCAGCTGAATTTATTGGCAGAAGGGTCCAACCCGTCTGGGAGTGTTTTGTCCTGCGCTGTGGATGTCGTCAGGGCCCAGGAGCTTTGAAACCTTGCAGAGGAATTCCCTAATGCATTGCTGAGGCTGGGTTTTAAAGGGCGCTGTATTATCAAGTGCCCTATATAAGCAGGTAGAGTTGGTGCCTGGAGCTGTTGGGCTGTAGCCTCTGTAAGCTCAGCAACAGGGAATGTTGAAGACAGCAGCTAAAGTTATGCCAGACCTCCCCCTTTCCGACATGGGGTTATTTATTCTCTCTGGTGTTCCCTTGTTTACCACAGTCTCTACAATTTAGCCACCTGTGAGCCAGTGTTTCGTAGCACTGCAAAATCCTATGGAAGTTGTGAAAGGGAGCTATGCGAAGAAGTGGGCAGCAGTACACGTTAGCTAACTTGCTTTTGCAAAGGGTTGCAGGCTGGGGCTGAATGGAAGGTTTTTAATTTACAAATGGGCTCCCTCCAGTGCAGAAAATGTTGCGGGCAGAGGGAATGTTCAAGATGCAAAATACAAATTAGGGAGAGGATAGCAGAAGCTTAGGGGGCAGAAATGAGGGTCCTAGGTAGCTTTTCGTAGGGTCCTAGGTAGGTGGGAGAGAAGTGGTTGGACATCTTCATTAGCCACATCACAGCTACGACTTTAACAAGCCATCGAATGGTGTTTCCTCAGCCTGAGCCAAAATGGTTGAAATTGTTTTAGAGATCACAGTAAGACTGCAGCTGGAAGCCAGGTGGGTACTTACCAGGCTGTGCAACACAGAAGGTGTTTCTCATTGACAGCAAACTCTTTTCCTTCTTTCCCGTGTTGGCTTCCTAAGTTGAGGTAGCGAGTAAATCTTGCCCAGGCTTTTGGCTTTCCCCATCCAAGGCAGCTCAGGGACTTCTCACTTTCTCAGCTGAAAAACGTCACAAGGGGTTTTCCTTGCCTTGGGTTCAGGATGTCTGCAGGAAGGCTGGACAATTGTGCTCAGCTTAGCAATTGAACCTGCAGCCCAAAAGCCTCATGTTCAGCTTCATAGTTTTCAGTTATTCTCACTAAAATGGAAAAAACGTTGAGTTTTCCTTTTGTTGAAAAAAGGAAACACGTTTTCTCTATTTACCAAAAAGTGAGGGGAAATAAAGGGTTAAACTGAGGCACTGTCACAGAAGCTGCAGTGAGAGGTGAATAGGTTTGTGCATTATCCTTGTGGCCAGAACATTGACCCGGGAAGAAGGGGTGGGTGTGAAGACCTACTGTGTCCCAGGGGACTTGAACCCACATCTCGAAGGACAGTGCCCGCAGCACTGTGATCACAAGGTATAGAGGCGAGCTTTGAACTCTGCCGCTCCACAGTAATTCATGTAGAGCAACAGCTAGGAGGTGAGATATGAGGTTGGTTTTTTTTGGTTTTTTTTTTTTTACACTAACCTGTTTGTGGCATTTGACCTGAATTTTCAAATAGTTCCAGCCTGATCCAAACTATGGTTCCAGGAAATAAACTGGTTGCTGCAAGAAATACTCAGCCCAGCTGTAGTGCTGAGACAGCAGAGAACATGGCTTGTGCTGAGCCTCCTAAACAGGCACTGCCAAAGCCCATATGCGGCACTGAATATATTAGGAAAATGTTTAGAAATGCGAACATCTTGATGCGATTTTTTTGGATGTAAAAAGAACCAGCTTCCTTTGTTTAGAAAGCTGCAGGCTGTCTTGCTGTGGCAAAAGATAGCATCAGACTTCTTGGAAAAATGTTTCTGTCAGGCATCCTGAAAATGCATCAGTGAAATGCTGTGTGTTGGCGATGGGCTTTATAGGAGTCATTGTTCCAGACATTGAGCGATGGGCTTTGGAAACACAGGCACCACTGTATCTGGGGAGGGATCTGGGAGAAATAATGGTCTGGTAGTTTCTGAACAGAGATGTTGTAAAGATGGCGAGAGAAGTGCTGCGCCTGTTAGATTAAACAGAAGTACTGGCCTGAACAGTGATCTGCTGGCTCTGCTGGAGGGCCAGCATTGCAGGTCTTGTGGTTAGAAGTGATGCTGTGATAGCCGAGGAGATGCCTGCATAGAGGTGATAAGTGCCTAGAAGAGAACAGCATTAACACTCAGTCTTGTTTATGGGCAAAAAGGAAGCACAGCTTATATGGAGAGAGCCAAGAGCTTGAACCCTTAACATTCTAATCTAATCAGTCAAGATCTGATTACTACAGGAAAAGAAAGAAAGAGGTCCGGTTGGTTACCACTGACACCACTTCTGTCCAGCACCAGATCCACATTTCTTATACTGGTCGTTTGCCAGCCTGTGCTCCATCTCATGTTGTCCCACGCCTGTTCTCCTTCACACCACGTCCTGTGCCTCTGCCTCTCAAGGACTCTTATCATACCAGGAGTGTATTTCTTTACACTACCTCATTATGTTAGGGTTGTAAACCATGATGGTAGCATAAAAAGATAAAGAAGCATAAAAAAATATTAACTGTGGTTACCTGGTCAATCAGAAGAATTGCTGTTGACAGTTAAGCCAGGTGAAACAAGGCTGCAGGTAGGTCACAAATTGCTCAGCCAGGGCGAGCATCGCAAGCTGCTTTCCCGAGACCTTGCAAACTCGGTACAAACCCTGTGGCATGTTGCTTGCCACGGCAGTACTGTGTTACAGGGCTGCAGGGAAACAACAGGAGCAGACTGCTCTATCCCTGAAAGTGCAGGCAGGCAGCAACGCTGTGACTGTTGCTTGGGATTTTGCCTTTCTCCCTCTTCTTGTGGTTTGCAGAAGCAGTGCACATCTGCTCCAAGCCTCTGGCCACCCTCTGTCCTTCAGTGGCAATGGCTGAGCCCTTTCAGGGTAGACGTTGTCACTCTGAGCCTCTACTTCCTCTGCTCTTCCTCTGTTTCAAGTTTCAGTGCAGGCAGAAGCTAAGTGAAGATGCTTGCCTTTGCACTGTCTCACTGGCTCCAGGGTGACAGTGTCTAGCCCTGTGTCAGCATCTGATGTATGTTTTCAGTTGATGTGCCTTGCTGCCAGCACACCCCCTGGGTGTGGAAGGGAGGCAGATCCTTCCCTGTGCACAGCCCACTGATGTTTGATGGCATTGCCTCTGTGCCAAGGGTGGGCAGTGCTGGGCTTGAGGTGGGAATTGCTCTTGGCTCTTCCAACCTTGTGTGATGGAGGGACCGCAGCGCCAAGCTTGGCAGCAGTAGCAGGTGGGGAGGGTAATGGCCACGGTTTCCTCCTGCTTAGTTCAGTTAGGTCTGTCCCATGCAGTTCTGCAGGTCAGTGACCCTGCAGGGTGCTCGTTCCTCCCTGAGACATGTCTAGGTTAAGTACTGGAAGTGTGTAACCTGCTGGCATATACTAACAGCCTGCCTGTTAGTTAGCAAAATGTGTGTGAAGGAGTGAGGGAGTCAAGGGAAGGATTCCCAATGTTTCTGATAACTCCCTTTCTTGAACGGGAGGGGAAGCCTGAGTTGCTGCTACAGGAGCCAGAAGACAGACCTGATGCTCAGGGATTTGTGGATTTCTTTGTTGGAGTTCTTGGATTCACCTTCTCTTTGCCTTTGTGTCTGTTCCCCCATGTGCTGCACCACCAAGGGACCTCCAAGGCCTTCCTGTCTCGGCCTTCCAGAGCACAAAGGAGAAGGCAAAGCGAATAGATGCAGGGGCAAAGACTTGGTCCATATTGTCTATGAGCTTGCTCACACACTCTCATTAAGGAAATGTTAAACTGGGGTTAATCATATAAAAACAATGAGAGCTTCTGCCATCCCGGTCAGCGAGACCTGAATAAGCCACAGTGCCAGCCCTAGCCTGAGCTCTCCTGGCATTTCTATTCAGGAGGAAGAGGCTGCAGCTCTGAAAGCATTTGGGTATTTTCCATTGCAGATAAGTGGTTTTTATTTTGCTTTCTCACAACTGCCTGTCTGGGGCTTGTTTCACTTCCTGTGCTCTGCAGTTGAGCAGCTTAGTTTTGTTTTGGCTCTTTAATATTTACCCACATTGAGACTTTTCTCTAATGCAGCATGGGATGAATTCTGGACCAGATAATGGGACCTTTTAGGACAGGGCACAAAAACAAACCTTGGGTGGGAATTCATTATTGCACGGAGTCACACAGTTCATGAGTTTAGTAAAAGTAAGCAAAATAATGCATCTGTCAGGCTGTGCACTTGTGTAGATAGCAGGAAGATGCCTGGTCATGAAGCGCTTGGGAAGAGGTATTGAATGTTGTGCTCTAGAGTTTAGGCTGATCTCTAGGAGGAAATTCAGTCTGGGGTAAAGCCACTACATATCTGCTTTCTGCAGGGCTGTGGTCTCTGCAGTGGCACTTGCCAGCTACAGCCAGAGAGCAGGCACTGAGCGCGCCTGGCCACCTCTCTAAGTTAACTGTGCTTCAGGAGTGGTCTATGTACTTAATGCTGCAGGAATAGTCTTAAAAAAAATAACAAAGTGCTGCGGCTGGGATTCGTGGCTCATGTTTCTTATCTTCCAAAAAGGGGCAGGGAAGTGGTATCCCTCCAGCTATCTGTCTTCATACCTTCTCTGTGGCTGTGTTGCTCCACTGGCCTCACAGTGCAGATGGAGTTTTATCCTAAAGAATTAAGATGCTAAGTTATTCTCAGCCCATGGTTTTGTTATGACATTTCCAAAGTGGAGCACTTGGGCTTTGCCTATTTCCAACTTGCATTGGTTTAAAAAAAGAAACAAGACCATTTTTGATGGACCAGAAACAACATTTTATTTTCAGCTTAGCCACCAGCTGAAAACCGATTCTATTTGTTTGTTTGTTTGTCACAGCTATGGCTAGTTCTGTCAGATAAAGATACATTGGGAGATTCGTGCTTTACAAATTATTATGGTATGCAGACCCCCAAAAATAATATGTTTGTTAACAGTTTTTGGAGCCCCTGGCAGTGTAGCTTACAGACCCCCAAGTGTTCACGGAGGACAGGTTGAAGATGAGTGTGCTAGGGAGCAGAAGCTACCTCTCCCCTCTGGGCTTCAGTACTCAGCGAGTTCCTGAACCCAGAGGACAACTGTCATTCCTGGCAGACTTTGCAAGTCTTCTCTGAGCTGATGGTTGGCACCAGTGAAGTAGAAGGCTCTTCTGCCCCCATGAGGGTCACCTCCTTTGGTGTGAGACCACTCCTCACCTGACACAGTTATCTGTCTTCTTCTCGGAGCCCTTCCACTGCAGGCACACAGAGCTGTTCAGTCTGTGACAGCATCTTGGTCCCAGGCATGCCTGCAATCGTGTTATCCCCCATCCAGGCATCAGAAAAAGTGTTCATGCAAGTCCTTGCCCACAAACAGCTTTTTTGTTCCTTAGAGGAACATTTCAGCTATTAAGTCAGCATGTTGCAGTGGCAGGCTCTGTGAAAAGAGCCTTTGTTCCTGTTCTTGGTGTTACCGAATTTCTCTGTGCAAGAGTGGCTGTGGTTTTACCCTGGTGAGAGCAGTATCTTCGTTCTGTGAGGCCGCTGCACTCTGCAGCAGGGTGAAGTGACCAGAGGAATTCAGGCGGCAGGTGATCTGGCTTTGATGAGAGACTTGTAAAACCTGCCACTCACACAAGTATCTGGGGACTTAATTTCAATTCTCCTTTTCTTCCTATGCATTCAAATGTGTTGCAATTTAAAGAGAAGCTGCTGGTTGTGAAGCACTTCCAGCGGTTCCCCAGCATAAACAGTGCTGGGAGTCTTTGAACAACGGCTTCCATTTTGTCTTGTGTTTATCCCACATGTGTAGCTTCTGATTGATCCTCGTAGGTAAAAAAGGCATCAAGGATGGCTAAAATGGAAACAAGCTTCTGGAGGCAGCAGGACGCCTGCAGCTCTCGCTCGCTTGTCCTTCTGCAGCAAGCGTGGCTCTCTGCCCCCCTTGTCTTCTCTCCCCAATGGCAGGAGCGTCTGGCTTTCACCACACCCCAGGCCACCCTTCTTTAAGATGCAAAAGCTGGTGTGCACTATACTGCTGAGATGACAAAGTCCAGAAGTGATCGTGATGCCTCGCTCGGTTCAAGTTCATCCTTTTTTCTCGCTCGCTTGTCCTTCTGCAGCAAGCGTGGCTCTCTGCCCCCCTTGTCTTCTCTCCCCAATGGCAGGAGCGTCTGGCTTTCACCACACCCCAGGCCACCCTTCTTTAAGATGCAAAAGCTGGTGTGCACTATACTGCTGAGATGACAAAGTCCAGAAGTGATCGTGATGCCTCGCTCGGTTCAAGTTCATCCTTTTTTTGCTCCCCTGTAAAAAACAGGTTGTGCAGTCACATGACAAATGTTGCTTCTGTGCTGCAGGGAACTTCTGGATCTGACTTGCCGTCTTGCCAACACCCTGAAGAAATATGGGATACAGAAAGGGGACAAGGTGGCCATCTATATGTCTGTGTCTCCCTTGTCTGTGGCAGCTATGCTGGCTTGCGCCAGGATTGGTGCCGTTCACACCGTGATCTTCGCTGGATTCAGCGCAGAGTCCTTAGCTGGGAGGATTGTGGACTGTAAGTAGATGCAGACTGGGGAACAAATCCCTCTGGACCGTGCTCCAAGACATATCCAATTCTGTGTTCTTTTGGCAGAAAGAGAAAAGGTTCGTTCTCAGCTGGTGGGACAGTTCGGTCTCCTTTGTGGAGTGTTGTAAAGAGACTTTTCCTTAGTGGCAGATGCAGTATCCTCTGGCCTTAAAAGACTTTATAAATTGCTTAATCTTCGGTCTGCACTGGGTTATTGCCAGACAGCAGTGAAGCTGGAGGGAAAACCAGAGCTTTTGAAGGGGGCCGGATTTGTTCTTTTGCAGTATAATCGCAGTGTTTCTTTGATACTCCTGCACAGTGCTAATTCTGCAGTCTCGATTGTGATACTGTGATTTATATATGGCTCTGAAGTGTTGGCAGCCTGCCCCCACTCTGTTAGCCGTTGTACCAACAGACAGAGCCATTCTTAGCCCAAAGCACTTGTAGTGTGGTTAGGTAAAAAGTAACGCTAAAAATACCAGCAGAAGAACAAAATAGCAAGTGGCTCATGTCCAGTTTCTTTATGGCTAGTGTGAGTCTTACGGCAATTTTCTTTTTTTTTTTCTGTTTTAGTAGAGTTAATCTATAGAGAGCAAGTACATGCTTCAGTTATCCCTCACTTTTGACCACTTCTGCGGAGGTGATGGGCTAAAGAGCCATTGCTCTGCCACCCCAGCTCCGTAATAACATAGTGCAGTACAACTGGAAGTGCTCTGCCAGAGTGCTGCTGCGGGCTGGGGCTTCCAGGAGGTTTCCCCTCAACGTACGGGTGAGTTTGAGGAGGCTGCAGGTACCTCTGAGAGGCTGCTGAGTTTGGTGCTGCTCACATCAGTTTGCAATGGGCACTTACATGCAGCCCCAGAGAGAGGGGGAGAGAGGGGCAGAGGTGCTTGTTCACTAAGGTCGCAGGAAGTCTTGCACTGGTTTTGGTGTGTGAGCTGTTAGGCTAAAGCAGCAGCATTCACTATAACACAGGTAACTGGGAAGAAACTGTTCTGCATGTCAGCTTTGCTAGGCAGGAACGAAGGCATTTAAATTGCAGTGAGTGATACTTAGGCTAGACATTGGGGAAGACTTTCTCATGTTCATGATAGGCATTGGAGTGGACTGGTGGGGAGAGGGTGGGGTAGCTACCATTGGAATGTTTTAGGAAGATTGGACTGACAGCTGTCAGAAATGGATTAGCTGGAGTGGACCCTGCCTTGGGCTGGGGAAAATGGTCTAGATAACCCATGGAGCTTCCAGCTACCCCTAATCTGTGGGTCTCAGGTTTTAGACTGTCAGTGACACTGACTGGTTTTGATTGATAGAAGTTCTGAGTATTTATCACACATGTTGTCCCATACATCATCCCCAAAGGTAATGAAAGCAGGGTGCACATACTAGCCTGGAAGACAGGCTGGTATGTCTGCTAATTCTCTTTTCAGCTGGATGCAAAGCAGTTATCACCTACAACCAGGGAGTTAGGGGAGGCCGAATCATAGAACTGAAGACGACTGTGGATGAAGCTGTGAAGAACTGTCCAAGCATCAAACATGTATTTGTGGCTCAGAGGACGGATAACAAAGTCCAGATGGGTGACCGTGATATTCCCCTTGAGGAGGTATGTTGGTGTTGGTAAACCTTGCCTGTTTCCCCTGATGTTTATTGAAGTATGTGATGTTTGCTGTGCTGGGGATGAGAAATATGGCAGACTAATAAATGTAGGGAACAGCTAACACAGACATCTCTGAGAGACCCGACGCAGGGCTGTTCAGAACACATGCCTGAGAGTCTTGCTGAATGTGTAGGTCATGCACACTCTGGTATTTCGCTTTGGTCTTTGATCTGCTGTAGGCTACACTAGGAATTAGGAGCCAAGGAAGATCAGGCAGTCTCCGTGCTTTCCTTGCATATGTGTGCTGAGCTAAAAGCCTATGAAGCAGCCGCTGCACTGCAGCTTGGCACTCTAGTGTAGCCGCACTAGACCTGCTGGCGATGACTGGCCTTCGTGCTGCCTCTGGAGCAGGTTTTCAGTGTGTGCTGCTCTTCCTGTGCTGCCACAATACCCCGGTGGGCTAACAGATACAGCGGTGTTGCAGTGACCACATCTGTACATCCCTGCAGTCACCTACCTCTGCAGACACCCACCGGCACTCTGGATAACTCCTTTTAGGTCTGAGTGTTGGCTAGCTCATCTTTCTCTCCATTTGTGCATTTTGGACCTGAGCTCTGTAGAGGAAAAGGAGATGCCCCGTATGGCATCTGGATCTTCATCCTCAAACGGATTACCTGTATTTACAGTCTGCTAGGATTGTGAGTTGAAGCAGCTCAATCTATGCCTGATTCATCTCAGCATGGGCAGGGCGTATGATGCTCTTTAGTAGTCTTGCAAACAGTGCTGAGATTTAAGCAACGAGTGTTTCCTGAGACCTGGAGTGCACTGATACCATTGCTGCTGTTATACTGTGTTCAGACACTCTTGTTATGGTTTGCTGTAGGCACTCTCAGACTGGGCACTGTTGAAAGGCAGTGCAGAAATAATCAAGTTCCTGGAGATGCTTAATATAGCCTATGGACAGCATTGTCATTGCCCCATGATGGGAGGACAGTGATGGCTTGGGAATATTTAGAACCTGTGCTTCCTGGGGAAGAACACAGCAGTCATTTTAGTAGCTGGTACACGTGGGACTGCAGCCTAATGCAGAGCTAGTTTTATCAGTGCCAGCAGCAGTAAACAGAAACTACTCATTGTAATAATGCCTGGAAATCACCCTTCTGTAGCCAAGATAATTACTGAGTAGTCCCAGTGCTGGTTACATGAGATAGGAGCAACTATTGGGGTAAGTTAAACAGAGAAAGCAGGTTTTATTCAGAAATTGTCTTTCTGGTCCTTACTCCACAAAGCACATTCTGACGAAGTTCCTTAGTCTGCAAACAGTCTGAGGCACTTTGGTGATCCAAGAGCTGAGCTCAGCCCATTGTCATTTGTAGGGTCTGAAACATAACAAGAATTAAACCATTAATGCTGTTAACTCTGTCATTACTGATCTTTACAGCAGTTGTGCTTTCCAGCTCTTGTGCAGTGGCTTACTGCAAAATTTAAGCTCATGTTGTAATGGAGAACTCCATCTTCGTTTCAAAAACTGGCAAGTCAGCCTGAATTGGTAATGCTGAAATGTCACAAAAAATACCTGAGATGAGCAGGAGTGCTGTAACGCAGAGTCTAAGAATTACATCTGACCCTATCAGCTCCTCATATTTTACTAAGCTTTGTCAGGCACTTTTAAACAACTGGACCTGCCATTGGTAGTGTCCACTTGTAAATACAGTGTGTTTACAGTGTATACTTGTAAAAAAGGCATGCCTAGAAATTCCTTCAAAGAGCCAGCTAACAACCCTTGCAGGAATCATTATTCACCTAGGACAGTACAGAGCTTGAGAGAAGCAAGCCAGCTGTGAATTTTTTACAGCCATATGTTGAGCATCTGGAACACAGTGATTACTGCAAGCTTGTACATGGATAACAAAAATGTTCAACCTTGTCCTGAAAAATGTACAATCTGGGCAGACAAGCCCTCTGCTGCTACAAGGTTCAGTGACCACAAGCAGCACTTTCAAAGTACATTATTTCCCCTTCCTCTGCTGGACTGGGCACACAAGCTGGGCCAAAAGTTTGCTCTGACCTAGTAGGACATTGCATCCTTCCTGCACATGGTTCTGACTGTGAGGAGAGGGTCTCACCCACCTGGCCAGACAGTAGAGTATGAGGAGAGTGACAGAGGCAGGAGAGTAAAGCACTCTCCTTCTCATGCGTAAAAGCAGTTAGAATTTGAGGATCAAATGGACAGGACAGTCATCCACTGCTGGAGCCAGGGAAGGGAGATGAATGCACAGTAGCACTGTGGTTTTAAAAGGAAAAGGAAGGTCCTAAACAGTGTCCAGTCAGCCTTGCTGCTGCTGCCAACTGTGGTTCATGTTTGCAGTCACACTTTGGTTTTCTACCAGCAGCTTGCAAAGGCTTGAAATACGACCTACCATTTTTTTCCTGAAATGTTATTTTGTCTGGCCAATTCCCCTTGACTTCTGTGCCTAGCAGAGGTATTGGTGGAAAGGCTGAGTGCTATGTGTCCACAGGAACCTTTCCACTAGGTGAGCACCTATAATAAATACATCCATGGATGTTTGGGGGGGGGGAAACAGCAATGGTGGGTTTTGTCTCTGGACACTGCTGACATGCTTACAGATGGAGTATCGGTTGGCTCCATATAGCCAAGGTTTTTCTGTCATTACCACCTTCTTTTCCTTAGGAGATGGCCAAGGCAGCTTCTGTATGCACTCCAGAGAGCATGGACAGCGAAGACATGCTTTTCATGCTGTATACCTCAGGCAGCACTGGGAAACCCAAAGGAATCGTTCACACCCAGGCTGGATACCTGCTGTACGCTGCTGTCACGCACAAGGTAACTCAGCTGCATCCACTGGAAAAGGTTCACTTACCTTCCGACAGTACTAACGAGAGGGACTTGGACTGGTGAGGAGTGCTGCGTTCTGTGCTTGCTGCCCAATTGGCTTGTTGGGTGTAAACAAACTGAAAAATGTCTGAGAATGTGTAATTAATCTTGACGATTTGTTCCTGGGTAATATAATACTATGCAAACCACAGCCTAGAGTTATGAAAGGAAGGAAACCGCAGTGCTGCTACTTTTGCATTTAGAGTGTGCTAGTGTTGCAGGCCAGAATTTGTGGACGTTAAGGCGATGCAGCTGAGGAGATTCTGGTAAGTATCTTCCTGGCATTGGCATTGTGGGTATCACTGTAGTATTTTGCAGTGGGGTGCTGGCCTTTTTTATTTTAGAGGGCATGTGGACTCTTAAAACAACGTCTTTGCATAGCACTTTTTGTCTGAAGATCAAAAATTACATTCATGCTCTGTGGTTGCACCTTCGTGCTGCTTTTCTATGTGATCTAGGCTAAATGTTTTAACTCCCTTTCTCATGAAGAAGAAAAAGTCAAGGCACTGCTTCTTGAAGCTTCTGGTCTGAGCTCTACATATGAAAAGGTAACAGTGAAACGTGGAGAGGATTGTGGTGAAAGATCTTCATCTGGCTTTAGTGGTATCACCCTGTGTGTAATCACACACAATTCAGGCAGAGGTTTTCTTTCTTTGGGCTGTCAGAGTTGAATTTTTAGAAGATCTGAATGTTCAAGTGTCCGACTTCTCTGCATGAAGGGTATTTGTTATGTCAGCTTTACTAAGTGACAGTGTGATTTCCAAGGCATCTCTTTCTTTCTTAGTCCAGAAGGTGGATCCTGCACCCTGGTGCAGATATGCAGGGAGGCACAGTGTGCAGCTGCGGTGCCTTTAGAGGTACTTCAGACCCTGAGAGGGAAAGTCATTTGCAGAAGTAAGGTGAGAATTGGCTGTCCTAGGGATCAGCTGCCTGTGTGGCCTCTGTGGTCTTTGCACACTCATGTGTGACACTCTTGTCACGCTTGTGGAGTTTTCTTTTTCTTTCATTTAAAACATAAAGCTGACTCTGCCTTATGAGTCAGGACCTCTTCACCATACGGTAGAGGAGTTACATTTACAGTGGGAAGCATTTTCCGTAACCAAGACAAGATAATGAGTTCTCCAAGATTTTTATCTTGGATTTGATGAGCAGGAGAGGGGTGCATCTGGAAAGCGAGGCACTGATAGAGAAGCTGCGCAGCTAAGAACATTTCTCAGAAAATGTTTCATGGTCACGTGTCAGTTTCTCCAGCTTTCTTAGGGAAACCTGTTCATATTCATGAGGGGTCTGAGGCTCTGTGGCCCTGAAGTTCAGGCTCAGCTCTCCCATGTGAACTGCCTGAAGTAGGCAACCTTAGGTATCAGGGCTCTGGGATTTGATTGTAAGCTTTGTTGCTCCAGTCTGAGCAGCTGCTGGTACAGCCATGCTCCCTACTGTTTGCAAAAGCAGTCAGGAGCCTGGAAGCACTGATACTGGTCCTTCTGCTTCCTCACCTTGGGCTGGCCTTTGTGTTGCTGCGCCCCATGTGCCTGGCGCCGCTCGCACTGTGCGCTCTCTTGCTTCCACTTAGATGTCCAGTCCAGCACCTTACCTTTAAGCTCTTTGTGCCTGCCAACAGAAAGTCAGCTGGCCTTACATTTGTCTTTGCAGTATGTATTTGACTACCAGCAAGGCGATGTTTTTGGCTGTGTGGCTGACATTGGCTGGATCACGGGACATAGCTATGTTGTGTATGGACCACTCTGCAATGGAGCCACCTCTGTCCTGTTTGAAAGCACTCCAGTGTACCCTAACCCAGGTGAGGAAGTGGTGGGCAAAGGTTTGGCTAGACATGGCAGTGTGACAAAGGAGATTTAGAAACCCATCTGGTGTGACCTGCCTGCTCAGGGGAGGTAAGTGCCGTTTCTTTGGTACATGTGTCTATAACATTCAGGAACATCTGTGCATCCAGGGTAGGAAAAAAAAAAGTTGCTATTGGTTTTGCTCTGTACTCACAGTAGTCACAGCTTTAGCTTTTGCTGCTAACCTTCCTGGTGAGCATTTGTGGCAGCGTGTCAGTGCTAGACAGATAAAAAACCTGGTTTTGATTTTTGCAGGTCGTTACTGGGAAGTGGTACAAAGGTTGAAAATTAATCAGTTTTATGGAGCACCTACGGCTATACGCTTGCTGCTGAATTATGGAGAAGAGTGGGTGAAGAAATATGACAGATCTTCCTTGAAGACCTTGGGATCAGGTAAGGGGCATGAAATCTTCTGAAAAAGTTGGGGGGTCCTAGCTGGTGAAAAGAAGGTATCAGAGGAGCTCAGCTGACCAGATGGGGGGTTTATAAATAAATCATAAAGCAGGCTCCATGTCTGGCTTTTCAGATATTTTCTCAGCGGAAGGAGAAACAAACTGAAGTTGGGGCCATTGAACCTTAGTGTGATTGCCTGTTTCCTAGCTTATTTTGCAGGATCACATTCTTTGCTAAAAAGATTTATCCAATGGTAAATGACATCACTTCGAATTTTACCGGCTTAGGAGACCCAAGCAGCATTTTCCTGCATTATTTAGGATTCTAGAGGTTCTTATACGTGACCTGCATTGATTAGTTACTTTCAGTGATATTTATTGCTTGTCTTTTGGTCTTTCTGTAAAAAGTCAGTCCTTAGTTACATGAGTACATTACAGTCTTTTGCACATCCCGACAAAAATGCTGTAAGCACCAATGCAAGAATGAACTGCCTGCAACCCTCTGAGTCTCAGGCTGCTTCCTTTCTTTATTTTGGTCTAGTGGGAGAACCCATCAACCACGAAGCTTGGCAGTGGTTCTACCACGTGGTGGGAGAAGGGCGCTGCACCCTTGTGGACACATGGTGGCAGACAGGTAAAAGGCGTCTTTTGGGGAGCGTGGAGGGCCCTGACTGTTGACGGGTTGCTGGTGGGTAGAGGAGAATTAATACACTTCAATTGGATCCAATGAGTCTGTCAAAAAAACCCTCCTGGCATTTTGATCAGCTTTTGAAAGTCACTGGGGAGTTTCAGCACATAATAGCAATGTAACAGCACATAAAAGCAAGAGCAACGTGACAGCATATAAAAGCAATAGCAGTGTTGTTTTGTTGTGGTTTTTTTTTTCTTTCCCCCTCTAAATGTTCTTTGATATTTTGAATGCTGGAAAATCTCAATTGGTTCTAGAAACAGGAGGCAGAAACTGAATTTCTGAGCAAAGCTGGGAGTAGGCAACTTGAATTGGAAACCTCATTTTCAATTCTTTATCCGACTGTACTGACCTTGATATGGTCTTATCACAAACAGGCATTTATAGCACCATATAGCCACAATCTGTACTTAAGTGTGCTTTGTTTCCCTTCTTGGGAACGGTCAGAGGAGGATGGAATACGAAGCTGTGTAGTTAAAGTGACCTAGTGCAAGTGCTCTGGTGGATTGGAATGGAATGAGTGGAGGTTTGCTGGCTGTGCATCGGGTGGGCAGGGGACAGTGGCTGTCACCCAGCAGGGCTCCCTGGGAGCAGCTTCTCCCAGAAGTAGTATGCTGTAGTTGCTTTGGCCCTGGACCTTCGATGCCTCAAAAAGGAGCGCGCTTCTATTTTGGCAACACGCTTGGCCCAGCTGTGTGCATCAGTTAAGGCTCGTTTTCCGTTTACAACCTGTTGGACAGAGTGACTGGCTCTCATGGATCCCTGTCTGTTTGAAGCAGAGCTGGTCCCTGCCTCCTGCCCTCCCTGGCCAGCAGCGGAGAGAGGCCACAGCGCTGCACTCCGGCTGGGCCCCTGCTGCCTGGTGGGGCCCTGCACTTGAAGGAGTCCTGCAGCTCCTTCCCAGCCACCTCATCATCCAGTCCTCTCTTCTGGGCACCAACATTCAAGAGTTGCCAAAGGCATCTTGCAATATGCCCTTCTCAAGCTGTGAACCACACAGTTTGCCATGGAGCTATGAACTTAAAGGACGCAGCAGAGCTGCTGGCATTCTGCCTCTCCTGAAAAAAAGCTGTTGCTACTCTTAAATTTCTAGCTGCCATTGGGCAGAATATTAATTTCCTTTCCAGTCAAGCTGCTCTTGATTTCATCCTTATTCCTGCTAGCAGGCTGTCTCTTCAGCATCCCTGTGGCCCATCTCAATGTGATGAAGTAGCTTCTGGCACACAACCAAGTTCCACTTGATCCAGACCAGACTTGCATACTCTTTATTTTCAGATTCAAAATAAAAGCACCCCAGATTTCAGAACAGTAATGTTAACTACTATCTACTTCAATTACTAATCTCTTAAACCATCTGGGTTCTCACATGCTGAGCAGAAGGAAAGCTGACTGGCTAGGTGCTATATGCTTTCCTCCTCACTGTTCTGAAATAAAACACCGTGGAGAAGCAGTTGATTAGTGTACGGTGACAGAGTTGCGAAGAATCTTTTTTTACCCTAACATTTTTTTGTTTTAGTTTGTCTTCAGTTAACTGGTGCATGCAGTGTGCATGCAGTGTCTCCTATTTCCTCCAAAGTATAGGGTTAGATCTTACATTAAATTGTATTTCTCCTGGGTTTTTGGAGCAACAACTGTCAGGTGAGAGGTTTAAGAACATTTGCTGGACAGTCTGTAAGTGCAGAGTGCTTGATCTTACCTTGAACCAGGCATAGTTCTGCAGGTAAACAGTTACCAACTCCTGGAAGCATGATATAATGATAAATATTCATTAAATTGATTTTATTAGAAAGTAGAATCAATCTTTCTCCACAGTTGATGCTTCCAATAAAGAGAAAGCCAAATTAATCTTGGAAACATTATATACGCCATTTGAACGTAAAGGGACCACGGAAGGAGATCATAGAAATAGTTTGATGGATGCTGGCTGCGGTCTTGCAGTGTCACCTGTCATAGACAATTTTGATACAGCTTGTTAATTGTACTGTTGTATGCCACGTCCTCTATGGTATGTTGCTCTCCAAAGCAGCAATGTGTTGCCAGCTAATAAAGCCTGGTAGGCATAAAGATCAGCAAATGGTGATTTAAGAATCCACTTGAAAGTCTTTGGATGAGCAAAAGAGTGAGATGATAGCAATTATGAGAAGCAATTTAAGTAGCGTGGTATGTGTAGATGAGAGAGATGGAAAATTCCTTTGGCTCTTACTGTTAAAATATTAGGTATTGCTGTGCTGTGATTGACAGTAATAGAATCAAAGCTGTGTTTGAGTTTCAGGTGTAGTTCTTCACAGGGCGGAGGAGACACTAGGTATTTTTACTTCTGTCATCAGTTTTATAAAAAAAGTGCAGCTGTTGTTGTATGCAGCTGTGAACAAAAGCTGGTTTTGAAAGACATCTCTGAATAGGCCCTGGAAGCTTTTGTTGTTGGCATCATCTTCAGTGATTTAGACTGGGCTGGTGTTTCTGAGATGGATTCCCCCCGAATTAGTCAGCCCAATCTGTCTGTGGTGGCAGAGAGTACATGCTCCACCCTGCTGCCAGAGGTGATTTACCCGTGGCAGAGGGGAGCCTGTTTCGATGCATCACCCTCCCTACTCAGACTCTGCTGTCCTTGCTTAAAGTCTGGGTGGATTTGCACTACGGTGACAGTGTGGGCACAGGTAATGTGGAAGCACAGCTTTTCTTCTGACAGCTTTGCCTCTAAAGAGACAGGCTTCATAAGGGCAAGGTAGAGCCTAGAAGCCTTGCTAGCTGTCATATGACAGTGGCTAAAATCAGTACTTCTAAACCAGTTTAAAATAGGTCTTTACCATGCAAATAATTTTTAAAGCACCCTTGCCACCATGCAGCACCCTCTGGAATGTGACTTTACTGCCTTGTGTGCAGCTGGCTGCAGGATGTGTAGGATGTGGCAAAACCCATGGAGAACCATAGCTTGCAGTGCTGTATTCAGAATGAGCACTGGCTTAGGAAGAGCAACCATCACTTTAATTAAGGTTCCCTGCGCTGATGCAGGTTTTGTCTGTGCAAAAAGAGAACAGTAGGTGTCTGGGGTGCTTTTTTCTTTTTCTGAAAAAATTCAAGATGACTCTTTCAAAATAAACAGGAAGGTGTGAAGTGGGTGCATGCCCGTCAATGAAATGTGATGCAGTTTTATGTGTAAGCCACATGTGAAACTATTTTCTGCAGGTCTGAAGCTTAGGGTTCCTCAAAGAGACTCTTCCTCATAGCTACATCAGGGCAGCTGGATGCAAATGCCAGGTCAAATTCAGCCTTTCCAACCCCTGGTTTCAGTTTTCACAACCTCAGCAAAGCCGGTAGAGAAATGCGCTCTCAAAGTGGCAGAACATACCTTTATTTATAGAGCTGTATTTTAAAAAGCCTAATACTCCTTTGTTTTTGTTTCTTTCTTGTGTTTCTGATCTAGTTTCAGAATAGAAAAGATCTGATTAAGGTTGGAATCTGATTTAATGTT
>NW_009260136.1:762079-776190 GCF_000687185.1 Egretta garzetta
AAAAAGGATGATTAAAAGGTTCCATTTTGAATAGAAGATAAGCTCAACCTGCCCGTAAGGGGTGGATTAATCTCATACTCTGTAATAATAGTCATTCAGACTCCTGAAGTGCTTTTCATGCTAACCTTAGACAGCTGTAAAAACAGCACCAGGAGATAAATCCCCTGACGTGCTTATACTTTCTCTGTAAAATCACTTCTAGGGTAGGAAATGGGGCTGGTGAGTACTGCCCCTGCCACCAGGCAGCCCTGTTTGTTAGTGTGAGAAGGACCTGCAAGGGTGTACGTGTGCGGTAGAGCTGCCTGTGTTGGTGGCTGGTTGGTAGCTGGAGGAGTGGGTTTAGCTGTGAGCCAGCTTAGGGCCAGCTGTACGGAACAGAGCATGTGGGCTGAATCACTGGGGTCTTCACTGTGCCTGATTGATTTGCCATGGACAGGGCTTTGGGAAGGCTCCTGAACGCACATGTCGTGGCTGCTGCTGCAGGGTCCGCAGGCCATCTGGTGCAAAGCCAGCTGCTGCAGCCATGCACTGCTTTCCTCTGAGCCTTTGAAGAGCTAAGCCAGATAGATGTCAGCCATCCTGACGCTCTGGGGCATGGGGAGCTGCTCCTCCCCTGAGGCGGCTGCTTGGCCACACTCTGTGGTTTGTCACTGGGGTACACAGGGGGCAGCAATCCCCTGTAGATAGAACAGGCCTTCGTGGTGTCATCCTGGCTTGCCAAACGTTTTTGTATGTTCAAGCCTTTCTTGTATTCACAGAGAGCTCTTAGTTTATCAGGTCTGTGCTGCTTTCTGTGCTACTTGGTGTTGCATAGTTCCTTCCCAGTAGCTTTTTATTGCAAGGTGGCTTCACTATTCTCTTCTTTAACTAAGAATAACTGGCATTTGCGTTCAGCCAGCATTGGATGGGCCCCAAATACTTTGTTTTTCTTTATTCTTCCAGAAACTGGTGGCATCTGCATTGCCCCACGGCCTTCAGAGGAGAAAGCTGAGATTGTTCCGGCTATGGCTATGAGACCTTTCTTTGGGATTGTGCCTGTGCTGATGGATGAGAATGTGAGTTGAGGCTGGTGTCTCTGCCTTAATCACCTTTCTGATGGCAGAGGAACATGATCCAGAAGGATGTTTGTTCCTCCATTAAAATGGTAGAATAGATGAGCAATTTATATATTGAACGTATCTCAAATGTCCATACATATTGCCAGCTGGGCATTGCAAACTGCAAATCTCTAGAGGAGCATTTGCATTTTCAGCACCACTTTTATGGTCTTATACTGCTTCTGACTAAGAGCTGCTGCCTCCATTCACAAGAGCAGTCAGAAGTCACACAGCTCCTGGGAACCAGGGAGCTGAACAGTTGGAGCAGTGCATACAACATCCAGTGACGTGGCAAGACTGGAGCAGCCAAGGAAAATGAATGGCATGAGGCTCTGCAACTGTCTTATCTACTGTGCTGCTGGCCTCAAGGGGCGAGGAAGGCATGTTACAGACAGTGTGTAGTAGCTCCATGAGCGGATTTATTTTCTCCACCTGTGGCCCTCCACTGGCAGTCTGCAGTGAACAGGGTGACTCTTGCCAGATCAATGACACAGAAGCACTTACTGTTCCTATTTTGTTCACCTGATCATCCTTCCTGTGCTTGAACCTGCAGGGAAAAGTTATAGAGGGCAATGATGTGTCTGGTGCACTCTGCATTGCCCAGCCATGGCCTGGCATGGCAAGAACAATCTATGGAGATGACCAGCGATTTGCTGACGCCTATTTCAAAGCCTACCCAGGTAAGGAAAGTGCCAAGCAAAGGCAGTTTGCACCATAGTATAAGCACGCTGAATATTTTCAGCATCACTTTCTGATATTTCTGTACCAGCCAGATCTTGGTTCTTTGGGGTTGTGTGTCATGTGTTGCAAGCACATCTTAATGGCCTTAGATAGTGTTGATCTTTCTAGCTGTCAGAAGAGAATGTATTTTTTAGAAATTTTTGATGCCCAAATTTTAAAGCTTTTTCTTTGGCGCCATATTGGATGGGAAAGTACCTCCTGCATCACCAAATCTCACCACTGCTGTCACAGGCTCTGTTATATCCTTTCTTTTTTAAAACATGGTCAAGTTGTATCTGGCAAGTAATTAGAAGTGGCAGGGAAACATTTTTTGTAGGAGATTGGACACTCAGAGGAGCAACCGAAAGGTATTTGAAAACTACAAGGTAGACAAAAATTTGAGAGACAGTCGTCTAAGTTGTACAAAAAGGTTTGGAAAATAAGAATGGGAAACCGGTAGAAAAAACCTGAATGAGCCCATAGTCCCTTATTACTCACTACATGTTTGCATCTGAAATCTTGTTGGTATTTAGTTGATAGTTGTTTAATTGATTTGGAAGGGCAGAAGGCATGACTGAAAGTCCATGAATTGGCCAGTGATGAGTCCTGGCAAGATCCACCTTCAGATTTCACAGCAGTAGCTGCCTGCTGCTGCTCAGAGGTGCCACAGGAACAATTCAGATGCGGACATGGCTTTGATGAAGAGGCAACACAATCTGTATCACCAGATGTGTCCTCAGTGACACTGGAGTTTCCTGGAACCAATGGGTCTTTTTCATTTTCCATCAAAAGTTTTAGACTCCCCAAACACCATGCTTATTGTGGCTTTTTTTTTGTCTAGCTAATCTGGTAGCAGTGTTTCTGCAATGCTCATATGCTGGAGAGAGACTGATATCTGGGATCTGAACCTTTGTTAGCCAGGAGGGAAAATGGCTTTTCATCAGTCCCAGTGTAAGTGGTTAAAAAAAAATTGGCAGTGTTCCCATGTACAAAATGTAATAGAACTGCTCCCTTTCAGCTGAACAGTTTTAGTTTTCCATGAATGCTGAGGTGTAGCTAGCAGCAGACCTGAGTTTGACCAGTAGCCTACGGCATGATGGCAGATGGCATCTGAAGTGGTTTTATCTTAGAGCTGTATGCACCAGGCCTGAGCACACAGTTGCTGTGCAGCTGTAGGCGTGTAAACCCTAGAGAGATCAGAGCCCCCCTGGTTTTGTAAAGCCAACAAAGCATCATTGTATTGTGTTGCTGGACTTCATTTTACTACAGGGAACATCAGCCACTGTTTGCTGCTGATTACTGACAGTAATTTTGCCTGTCTTGGCAGAGATCTGACCTCCACTGTCTTGGTGCTGCTCAGGTGCTTCCTAGGAGCCAGCACAGCCCAGGCAGAGCAGATGAAGGTTGGGGATGGCAGAGGGACGTGGGAAATGGTGTGTGGCAGGTCATGCAGTTATAACCTTAGGAGTCCCTGCGAGCTGCCTGATCCACCCTACCCTACTCGCCATCCTAGAGCATAGCCTGTTCTGCATCAGAGCCCAAAGCCATAGGCTGGCACACTTTCTGCTGCTGACCACCCATGAGTCTTTGTTGTAGGTTACTACTTCACAGGGGATGGTGCTTACAGGACCAAGAAAGGCTATTACCAGATAACAGGGCGCATGGATGATGTCATTAACATCAGCGGACACAGGCTCGGGACGGCAGAAATAGAAGATGCAATGGTAAGTTCTGAGCAGGTAGAGGTCCCTTGACAGGGCATATCTGTGGGGCAGGGTGTCCCCTTGAAAGAAGCTTTATGAATTTAAAGAAGCGCAGGGTCTGTTGCCTTCAAATCCCTGCCCCTGCATGCACACAGCAGCTTGATGCATAGTGAATAGCAAATGTGCAAAAGGACACAGCACCCTTATTAAGGAGATGATGAATAGGCAAGTGAGAGAGCAGTCACACCATGGGCAGTCCCTGCAGTCGAACTCTCAGAGCTCTGTTTCCTCTCAGTGAGGTTGTACCGTTGCAGCCATAATTTTGGATACCGGTAGAATCCCCATAAGGGATTGTCTCTCCTGTTTGTTCCTTCCCCTCTGCTAACACCTAACCTCTCCTTCCCAAATCTGTGGTTCTTGCTCAACTAAACTAGTTGAGTATGCCTGAGAATTCAGCAGTGCTAAATATGAAGCAAACTTGATTCATGTCAGCTGCAAAGCTAGCCTGTCATTTTGAGAGAAAATAATATTAGCTCAGGGAATTGAAAACAAGAAGTCCTCAGAGCATTTATCTTCAAAGCTTGACCTGAATATTTATTTCTATATTATGTGCCTGGCCTGCAAATGGCACTTAAATGTAACATGTAATAAACCTGAGCTGTGTTTGCATGGCATGCAGGATCCTAGTGTCTCCTCTGTGAGTAATTTTTTTGTCTGTGTAGGTTTCTGATCATAGATACAGAATCCAGTTCTTCTCCCACACTATGTATGTGTACGCATGTGTATATGCAAATATATTTATATGCTTAGACTGCTCGGTGATGTTTTCTTTCATATTTTAATCTAATTTAAGATAGCATAATCCATTTTTTGGTGTGGGATTCAGATATGTGATTTCTTCCTGTCTGTACACAAATTAAACTCTGAAGTGTGACAGAATAAATCACTGTTGTGTAGCATAATAACAAAAATACGGATTTGGCAAAACAACCCTTCCCCCTTTCTGGAAAGACGAAGAGGCCTGATTCTTTCTGCTTTCTGGTGTGCTTTGGGGACCTTTAAACGCCAGTCAAATGTGCACTGTGATGTTGGCAGCTTCACTTTTGCTCTGCTGGCAACAGAGCAATGCAGGACTGGTTTTGCTTGTGATTTGGCCGTGGCCAGTCACCACTTGGGACTGTAGCCAGGCACACACAAGAGCACAGACAAAGAAAGAGAAAGCAGGTTTCGAGCTGGTGCAAATTCAGCTTGGTGTGCAGTGGGCTTAGCAGTGTATATGAGAGTACTTATTTGTGTGTTTAGAAGCAGGGCCAATCCAGAGACGTGGCCGTGGCCATGGCCATGGCCACCAGCTGACCATGCAGTAGGAAGGTGGCATCCAGCTTTCCTGTTGTGCTTTCAGCCCCATCTGCCAAGGGGAGGGTGAGATATGGCAAGGTGTTTTGTTCCTAGAGCAGCTGGTGCAAACTGCAGGGCTTGAAGCAGTTGTTATGCTCAGTGTATTTTTATTTCACTTTTTGTGAAGGCTGATCATCCTGACGTCCCCGAGACAGCTGTGATTGGGTATCCACACAAGATCAAAGGAGAAGGTATGTGAAAAGCAGTGTCCTGACATGACACCTACATACACTTTCCTTAATTTCTAACCTGGGCTCTGTGTTAGGAGGTGCCTAGGGAATGGGAGGGCAGTTATCCTTAGGTTGACTGGTGTTGCAGCCCCTAGAGGCAAAGACAGCCATGAAAATAGCTGCATGTTCCTAAGCTGGGTGCAGGTATTACTCCCCTAAACAGTTTTCACACGTAGTGTTTATGTATGTGGTAGAGCTTCCTTAAAAAGGATGGTGCTCAGAGATGCCCTTTGAGCACAACGGGAATAGCTGATTTATTATTGGCCAACTATTGATCCCAGTGAGACTTTGGCAATTTATGTTGAGTTGTCATTGTCACTGAGATCAGTCTGGTCCACGGATGCCAAGACAAGGCTGGGCCATCATTTGAGGGCTGGAGTCTGACTCTCTTTTGTAAACAGGATTTGTGGTTTTCTTGGCAGTCCCTAGATTGCGCATAGGAATGATTTGAAACCTGCCTTAGCATTTGAATGAGCATCCCTGGCCTTGCCAGCCAGTAGCTAATTTGAGATACGTGGCTTTTGCTCATTTGTCTTCCAGGTGCCTTTGCTTTCATAGTGCTAAAGGAGCAGATGAATGATACAGACCGTGTCAAAGAAGAGCTCAAAACCATAGTGGCTTCCAAGATAGCAAAATATGCTGTGCCTGACCACATTCTGGTAAGTGGGAGACCATAACTGGGACCAGGAGTGGGAATGGTCACATTGAGAAAGCCTCACCTTCCTGCCTGCAGTGCTGCTGTTGTTCCTCTCTGGCAGGACGAAGAAGCAGAAAAAGAGAACAAGCTGGAGGGTAGGGGAGGGCAGGTGCAGTGGTCTGCAGTGCTCCTTCTCTGTGCCTGAGGATCAGCAGTGACCCAGAGGGTGGCTGGGATATTACAGCTGCTCCAGCCCGCAGAGCAGCTTCTTGGTGGGGCTGTTACAGAGTGTGTTTTAGAGCTACTGTGAGGCTGCTCCATTTGGTCCAAGTCCCGAACAATCCTTTAGATGAGATGCACAGAGAGTGTTGAGAGCACTGTCCTTGGCAAGACCTCTGGCAGAGGGGAACCCCAGGCCCACCCTGTGCCTCAAGATGGACTTGATGTCCCTGTTCACCATGCAGCAGCATTACTGCTCTACATAGCTCTTGCCCTCGGCTAACCCTTTGCTGAAGCAATGTAGCACTGCTCTCCATGGCCCTATGCAATGGATCAGATAAAACCCCACCAAACTGTAGAGAAACGCCACAACCTTCATTGTCACTGAGGGGCAGAGTGACACTTTCCACTGCCCAGGTATTTTGCGTTGATAATTAGCATCAACTCCAGATCCCAAAGCCCTAGCTGTTTCTATCACGTAACTCAGCCTCTTCAGCTTGACCCTGGGAGCACTGACAAACTCCAGGGTCTCTTTCAAGCCTGCTCACCTTTCAGCAGCTCCCTTTGTGTGTTTGAGGAGAGTGCACAAAGCTGCCCCTTAGCTGCCCCCGCACAGCCTGTCTGCATCCATTCCGCTCTGCTTGGAGGCAGTGACCAGACCACTTCTTTGAGGGGCTCTGCTTTAGCCACATGCTGGGAAGATGGACACCAAGACACAGGCTACAGAATACAACAGGAGCAGGCAAGGGTGGCTCATTCAACTTGGAACAGCCCAAGATATCCTCAGTGGATTGGAGCAGCTTCCAGAACTTGCAGGTTTGCAAGGCAACACCTCTGTTTCCCTGTGTTTGGGGGTGGTCCTGCAAAGAAGTCCTGCAACTCTTCCGTTGTATGTTAGTTAATACTTTGGAGTTTTGTAGCCTACTGGCCTGATCATGTAGCAAAATGTGAGACCTGCTAGCATCTCTGTTCAGTGCCTGAGAACTCTTTACCAGGCTCAAGTTTATGCTAAAGCCTTTGAATCTGCTGCTAAGTCCTTTGCAGGAAGCATAGCCAAGACTTTTAACATTCTTCCGGTTATGAAGAAGGGCATGTAGGCTGACAGATATAATCAGGCAGAGAGAAACATCAGCAGGCTGGAGTTATTCCTTGAGTAGGAGACCCTGTAGCTGGCATGCAGTATTGTGTGCCCTGTGAAGGAGAATATGAATGTCTGTTCTGGTAATGCATTGAGATCTGTGTCATCATCAGTGCCCGAGTTTTCAAGTGTAACTAGCTTTCCAGTTCAATAGTTAACAGCTTATTCAGGACTTTATTCTCCAAAGAGCTGGGTGTCCTGTAGCACCCAGCCTGGAGATACACAGCAGTCAATAAACGGGGAACTAAGTCCACTTAGAATAAAATTTATACCACAGGGAATTGATGCTAGTGACACTCCTTTCGTTGGACATAAACCAATGTGCTCAGTGGTCTAGTATTTCCCAGGAGCCTCAAAGGAGCTGTGGCCATGAGAGAGTTCAGCCAAATTTCCTTCGTTTTCCAGCAGGATCCAGGTTCTAACATGGGTGCACCTTTCCCTTCTCTGCAGGTGGTAAAACGTCTTCCTAAAACCCGATCAGGGAAGATCATGAGAAGGCTATTGAGGAAAGTAGTCACTGAACAATCTAGCAACATGGGAGATGTCACCACACTTGATGATCCAAGTGTTGTCAAGGAGATACTGGATGCTTACCTGAAATACAAGGAGAAGAGTTCCTCATAGCAAACAGCTCTGGAATCTCTCTTCTTTGGAAACGTGGAAGGTCTCAAATAACCAGGCAACTGACATAGTTCTCTCCGTGTTTTTTTTAAAACTCTGTTCCCTTCTAGGAGAACAAGATTTTCTGCTCCACAACATATTTTGAGACGCACAGAGCTGGGAGCAATCTGCAGTTTTGCACAGCTCTCATTGCTTTTAGGGCTGATGTAGAGCAGCCACTGGTGGTTTCCATTAGCTATGAAGAAATTTAATACTAGCTGAAGCAAGATGCAGATGTTAATGTTTCTCATTTTGATATTACTGTACACAGAAATGTTTTTATACAATACTTTAGCTGTTTTAAAAACAGCCCTGGAATATACTTCTTCAATTTTTTCTTCAGCTTGTGTATCCAAGTTCAAGTAGCTGTATTTGGCTGCAACTGTGGTGCCTTTTCAGCCGTGCTGGGTATTCTAGTAGATGTTTCACATGTGTTATTAGGGAAATGAGGAGGACATTGCTAGTCTGGTAATTCTTTCTTGTGTTTACCCAGTCATTACCCTTTGGCTTTCCTCATAAGGATTTGTTCCTACCGCTTTATGTTCTGGGACTTGCCAGAGATGGTGAACCTGTGTCTCTTCATGTCCTACCTAGAAAACCCAGCACTAGCACTTCCAGCCACAAAACTGAGCCACAAAGCCTACCACTGGGCTTCCTGCATGTCCTCAATGCATTGCCAGCTGCGTAGGAGGGTTCTGGTCCCACATGTTTTTATTCTGCCTTGAGAAATTGACATTACCAAGTGGGTTTTTAAAGTAACTGTCCTCTTCCTCATCGGTGTTGAACCATTGTGGTTCACTTTGCATATTAGGAGTGGTGGTCTACAATGGGTAGATCTTTTTTGCCAGTTGGTGATTTATGTAGGTGTCTTTGTTTCTTGATGTTGCTGTGGAAAGGGATAATGTTTGCTGAAGTGCTCAGGAGAGGTTTGTTGCTGTGAGAGATGTGCTGGAGGGTTCATTGTGACTTGTCAAGCTGTGTGATTTCTGGCCAAGGAATGGTTATTTTAGCCCACTCCCAAACAGCCTGTAATCTTGTTTGCTCCAGCAAAGACAGGCACCCAGTTTGGAGGTAGGTTGGTTCTCCTGTCAGAAGTTACGGCTTAATGCTTACCATTTCAAGTTGGCCTTACCACATCTGCCCCTTCTGTATGCTGCCGTGCTGATCTTCCAAAGACTTAAATGCCAGGTGGGTACCTGCAAATTGCACAATCCACAAAGAAGTGCCTCTCAGATGTCTTCTGGAAAGCGATCGGTAGCATTCCAGACTAGTAGCCTCAGAATAGCAGGGAACAATAGCCTTTGTCTTTCATACGCTTTCAAAATTGCAACTAATATATTCAGTGTTCTATTTCTGGACTCGTTTTATGATGAACACATTTTGATTGAAGCACTCCTTATATTTGGGCTGTTCAGAAGAACTTGCTAGTTGTCTACTGTGCCACTGAAAGTCGTGGAAAAGCCTGTAGGTGCTGAATGTCCTTGAGACTGCTGCTAAATTTGGTTTAAGCTGGCTGAGGGGTTCACAGTGGTTGGAGGAGCCACAGAGCCCCAGAGCATATGGGGAAGGCACAGTAAAGGAGTCCTCCCCTCTCCCTGGGTGCAAAAGCTCAAGGTATATGCCAGTGTAGCATGCACAGTGCTGATCCTGGGAGTGTGTGCCACAAGAGCTCAGGCAGAGCTTCTCCATCCTAACCTGCCTAAGCCAAGTGACTGCTAACCGCCATTCCATGCTGTGGCTGGGGTCACTCCATCAAACCTGCAGTCCGGCCTCTGTCTTTCTCAGATGACAGTCTGCTTAGCTTCCCAGAGCTGTGCGATTTGGCCCGCCAAACCCCTGAGTAATTGGCAGAATTGCCAATTTTTGCCATAGTTTTACAGGGGTTACTTACTGCTGAATTTAACTGGAGCAGCACTGCCTTTTCCAGTGGGACTGTGTGCTGGAAAGATGATCTGTGCACCTAACCGGAGGCAGGAAAGGTAGGAAGGAAATGGCTAGGTGATCCTGTAGGACTGGGAGAGGAGTGGTGATTTTTTTTTGGCCAGCAGAGATTCTGGTACCAAATCGGGAAGCAGGCTGCTAATAGTACGATGTGTTCTCAAAGACAGGTGTGTTGTCTTAGATCCCAGAGTTCTGAGTACCCTAGCTGCATTTGCTGTTTTTTTGTTGTTTTTTTTAAATTTATTTTAAATGTCTTTTGGGACTGGGTAATACAGTAGGGAGTATCATGGCTTGTTAAAATTCCTGTCCTTCTGACTGCTTAAGGTAAGTAGAAACCCTGTGGACTTTGTGGGAAGCCAAAGATCGGAAGGTTTGATAGAGTTGACAGGACATTAATATTTTAGGAGACACCCAATGTATCCTCTATTGCCATTGCAAAAGAAAAAAAAAAACCCACTTCCTGAAGTGATTTTCAGGTGGGAAGCAGCCAGGAGTTAATACTTTTACCAGAAAAAGTAGACTCCCTTGTTTAAACAAGTTCTCTTTGTGCAGTCTGAAATACAGCGTGGAGGAAGAAAAATTACTTTTGAACAAGACTGCACACTTCCCTTTTAGTCAAGAAAGCATTTCCTATATTAGGGATACAGAATTTCCTTGTCCATTTGACCTGAAATTTCCACACTAAGGTGTGTCACAGACACATGGTCTAATTCGTCTGAACTGTCTCACGAAGACTAGCTACACAAGGAGCGATGTGCTTTGGTGTATTGAGATGTTTGTTACACAATTCCTCTCCTCAGGGAGAATGGGAGATAGGCGTGCTCCCTCACCTGTATCTGTTGTCTCAGCTTGCATGCGCTTAGGGACCACAGCTACCAGTGAGGCTACAGACTGCCCAGGTAGCTGCAGCACCCCAATAAGTTCACAGCCATGCCAGCTATGGTGTGGACAGACTGTAGTTACAAACAAGCCTCATACTCTGAACTTTGGAAGCCTTACAAGCACCTTTTCTAAAATCACGTCACCAGCATGTGCAAGATTAGAGTGCCATGTGCCTGCCATCCCGTACCATGATGGGCATGCTGTTTCTTCCTTGCGTGTTTCCACAGCTGAGCTGTGGTCCTTGGGATGTCCATCTGCTCAGAGGCCTCCTCGGGGTATACAGAGAAATCATGTGGTGCTGCTGTGCTGGCCACGTGTTCTGCAGTAGACACAGCTCCTGCTGGGCAGCCTGAGCCCTCACCTCTCCTGGTAAAACTGCACTTCTGCAAGTATACCAGCATCAGCTCTTGGAGCTAACACCCCATGCTCAGTTCATCTAATAGCACCCTGAGGCTGGCAGAGACAGAGCTAGGCATGGCTTGGAACTGGTACTTAGAAAAATAAGAACACTCTGCTTCACTGGGTAGGCTACTCATAGAAAGCTTTGCCAAACAGGTGCAGTTTTCCAGCCAGAGAAGTCCCCTTTTCTTCTTTTTCCCCGTGATCTGTTCTAACTGCAGTGGTTGCAACTTCAGTACAAGCCTGAGTTGAGCTTTGCATTTTTGTTATTCCCTGGATATCAAGAACATCAGCACTGGTGCGTGGCAGCAGTGCTTTCTACTTTGCATGCAGCACTCACACCCCCATCCCAGGCTTGTGGCTCAGGGAGGTGTTCAGCCTGCAGAACTGCCCTGATGTCCTCAGTTCTTGAAATGCTGGGGAGGAAGTAGCTTGCGAAAGACCCCGGGGCCTGCAGCCTTAAGAGCTGGTCTTCACTAATCAGTGAAGGAGGTAATGATATGTGGAATACTTTACAGTGGGATTGTGGGACAAACTTGGGGGTAATTGCTTTGTTTAGAAAAGCAGAACTGTTGAATTCTTCTAAACCTTTGTGTGTCCATGAGCAGTGTGGGGGTTATTTGCCAGATTGCCTTTGTAGCTTCATCAAAAGAGATCCAGAGTCAATTCTACCTGTTGCAGTTTGTTGCAAACGGCAAATGTGCTTGCTTTTTTTCCCACTCAGTTTTGCCAGTGAGACTCGGCCATGGTGCCTTTTCCCCCACTGGAGACACAGATCACGATTTTCTTAATTTTAGAAAGGGAAAGTCTGTCTAGAGATGAAGTGTGTGTTGTACAGTCTAACATTAAACCTTGAGTTTTCTTCTCTTGTAATCATGTTTTAAAGACATTTATTGTCCTTGATCAAAACCAGTTTCTTCAATGGTCTCTGTATTCATATTTTCATTAAAGGAAATATCTCTGTGTGATGGGTTGGCTTTGCATCATAGGTGTCTGGCCCTCCATCCCCTAAAGGGTCTGGCACTTTCTCATTTCTTTGGACTTGCTTCTGCTTGTCCTGATTATTTTAGTCTGCCAGCACAGGCCAAAGAAAGGCAAAGGAGTTCGGGATCAGGATCTTGTGGTCCAAATCGCTGTTTTGCTTTGCTGATTTTCTCTAATCAGCAGCTCACAGGAAATTAGTTACTGCTGGAAAACAACTCAAAAAGTTGAAGAGCTAGCATTTGCATGTCAGTAAGCTGCATGTCTCGTGTAAATCCCGAGGTCCCCTTGCTCTACACACATTCTCCTGTGTGATGCAAACAAAGAGCAATTAGTGGGAAAAATTAATTACCATTAGTTGATATGGGTGGTTCAGCTACTCATCTCCTTGTCTTGTGCATGAGGCACAGTGTGCATAAGTAGGAGTGAAAACAGGATCTGTGTGTGGAACATGAGAGGCAGCATTGTGTAGAAAGTGAGCGTGTAGCTGTTCCAGAGCTGAGCAGATGAGAAGAAATTTGTTTCCAGGTGCTGTGGATCATTTTTAAGTGCCAGGAACACATCCTCTGCAAGGGCACCTTGTTCGTTAAGAAGTGAGGAAGATTGTGCTTCACCCTCTACGTACCACATGGATAACACTGTAGTTGTAATGCAGGGACGGACACTGAACACCCTCATTAGCCACTTCTCCCATTACCTCCAGCAGCTGCTGCTGGAAAGCTTCCAACACCACTCTTAGCTCTTACAACCCTCTGGCAAGTGTCTCTGACAAGTCACGGAAAGGGCTAGGTAGAAAGGCAGGTCCCCATCTCCTCACTTTGTGTTTCGCTACTGCATCTGCCCTGATTTATTTACTGCGAATTTATTGGTAAAATGGAGACTGCTTTCCAGCCTAACACAGTTATACTTGGGGCTGTCTCTGTGGCCAGTTAAAGCCACAGAAACTGATTTCAGCAACAAGTTCCTGTTTTTAAACTAAGTAGGAACAGATTATTCTTTTTCAGCTTGAAAACAGTGTTGTGGTTTAACCCCACACAATTCTGGACAGGGAATTATCTTCTGGCTGAGTCTAGAGGCGCAGCGTCTTTTTCATGGCAGTAGGCCTAGCCCTACTTCATCCTGGATAGAAGGATTTGGGGACGTAACCACCTTTTGGGGTGGAAACGGTCATGGCTATGCAAAATTACCACCCTACAAACATTGGTAATGAATGATCTGCCACAGGAGTTTTTTCACTCTTGCTTCTATTCCTCTGTAGCTGGTGTGTATGTATCTGCCTGGACTCCCTGTGTCTGCAGTGACAAAGCTTACCTCGGCTTTGCGGTCTGTTGAGGCTGGGAGAGTGGAAACTTGAGTGCTTTTTCATGCTCATCCTGCACCTGGCATGCAGAAAACTCAATTAAATTTCTTTTTCTACCTATTGGACCTTGGAGATGCAACTTTACTCCTCTGCGCCTCAGGCCTCTGCACCCGCAGGAACAACAGCAGCCTCACAGCAGAGTTGGGAGGAGAGGGTGTGGAATACTACTCCCAAGGCCCTGGGGTGAGATGGTTGTTCAGGAAAGTGGGTACCTTTAGGGAACAGTGCTGCTAAGCTCTCTTGCAGCTGCTGGGCCTGTTGCCTGAATTCAACCCGAACAGGGAGGAAAGCGTCCCCCCTCCCCCCCCCTTTCCTGGCTGCAGCCCCTCTCTGTGGAAAACCCAGTTTGGTTACTAGGCGTGATGCCAAATAGCCTTTCCCATTCCTTGGCAGCATGCAGCTGTTCCAGCCCTTGGCTGTTGATCTGCATTTCCTAAACACTGGTGCGAAGCTGTGGGTCTGCTCTCAGCCTGGCACCCAGGGTCCTTCCTGTAACGCCGCTGCTCCTGAGCAGGTCAAAGCAGCCAGGAGAACCTCAGCACACTGCGTTAGCCCAAGAGACCAAGAGAGGAGCAGAGATGATGTTTTGGGAGCCCGCGGGCTGACAGGAGAGGCGCAGGTGTCACCCCTCACATCTGGGTTAGGCCCCCCCGCGGGCACACAGGTTGTCGGGGGGGGCGGGGACAGGGGACAGGCAGCTCGGCCACCTAGCACCCCCGTCACCGGCTCCGGGAGCCAGCGAGGGA
>NW_009260136.1:776720-777006 GCF_000687185.1 Egretta garzetta
GGGGTATTTATTGGGCTCGACCCGAGGGAAGGGTCCGGTCTGGCCGGGGAGCCGAGGAGGAGGAGGGTTCGTGGTGGGGGGTTGGGGGGCCCGGCCTGACCTGGGGCTGTAGGGCGGTGACTGGGCCCGGCCTGAGGGAATCTGGCTGGGAAGTGTGCTGGGAGGGGAGAGGCTCTGCCGGCCTGGCCTGGCCCGACCCGGGCGGGGGAGGCCCCCGTCTGTGTCAGAGTACCCTGGGGGAGGCTGCCCCGGGCGGGAGGGGGTGCGAGGGGCGGGCTGGCTGCTC
>NW_009260136.1:777213-813960 GCF_000687185.1 Egretta garzetta
GCAGCGGGTGCTTCTCAGCTTAGTGCTCCTGCTTCTGCTGGAGGTAGCTGACAGAGGGCAGAGGGTTTGGGGCAGGGCCTACACACCTGCTTCTGCCAAGCTGCAGGAAGAGTTTTTAACAAAAAAGCGGTTTAATTTGTGGTTGGTTGGTTGGTTTGTTTTTCCCCAATGGGTCTGTTTAAGTCCTGTTTGTCTTTTGCTAGTCAAGAAATAATACTTATCCCATTGTGGCTTGCACAGATTTTTTTGCAGGTGTGATTAAGTCTGGTATAACTGGTTAGTCTGTTTATATTTGGCAATTGTGTAAAGAGTAATCTGCAGTTTAAAGACTAGTCTATATGTGTCTGAGATAGAATAACCTTATAAACAGCCCATTTATTTGTGGCTAAGTTAGATTCCATTTATAATTTTCTTTTTAGGAATTTTATAAAAAGTTGGCCTCAGTGTAACTAAAGGCAATAGCTGCAGTAAGAATGTGGTTGTGTTTGCTTTGCCTTCCACTGAATAAAGTAGCTGATGACCTGTAATACTTCGGTTCACGTCAGGGCCACCAGAATGAAAGACTCTATGGTGGCTTGCATGTGTAGCACCTGTTTTTGAAGGAGAGCATCAGCTTGTCTCAGCTTGAGAGACTGCTCTTCCCGACTTCAGCCTCTCTTGGTAACTTTGCTCAAATCAGTTGAATTTCTAGGGCTCCAGCAATGATCCAGAGCATCCACAGGTCCTCTTCTCGTGAGACTGTCCTGCATGAAACCAGTGGAAGAAATTCTGGAGGCTGCCCTTTTTCTGGCTGGGAGCTGTGGCAGAAACTCTTGATGACAGTTGCTTTCCCCTCTGCTCCCCCCCTCCCTGTAGTTCTGCCAAGAGGATGAGGCAGCCTGGACTCCTGGCTATGGTGACCCATAGTATCATCTTGCCACCCTACTGTCTGTCTTCAGGAGCTGGTGCAATGGCTTCTCTTTTTAGTTCTTAGTGACAACTAAATTGCTGTTACTATAGTTGGAGTCCAGGTAAGTTGCGTTATTGAGATTTGTGGCTGGAGTCCATGTAGGATCAATTATCAGAGACACAATTAGCTAAGGATTTCTGTTTTGCTTATTAGTGTTGGTGAACCATTATTCAGTGATTCTTTCCAGTGACTGGTCAGTAACTTACAATTACCACTATTCTATATGAGGCATGTTTTGTTTGTTTACCTTTATAAGGATTCTGAATAGCTGACTTTTTAATGCTTTTTTTTAAGTTTTTGGGTTTTATTTATAAATTTTTTGTGGTTTCAAGCAGTGTCTAAAATAGGTCTTGCAGTTTGCAGGCTTGAAGTGTGAGTTTGCTTGTCACCTCATTCTTCCCGCCTTTTTCCTTTATTGTCAATTCCTTGCAAGTTTGAATGAGGATCAGAAACATGACCTTTACTTAATTAAAGCTCCAGAAAGCATGATTTAAATTGACTTTGGCAGATAGCTTCCTTTTGTGTGAGCTGTTCTCAGCTGTCACAAAGATGCTCAGATGTCTGCTGACAGTACTTTTAATCTTACAGTGTTGAGCCTTCATCTTTTGAAGGACAGTGGAAGGACAAGGCTGACAGCTGAAGTCTTTGTGTGAACTTGGGGATTGCCTTGTGTTTCTACTAGCCGCTCTCTATTCCAAATCCAAGGGGAAACACACTGGGAGGTTGTTGCTTCTTCGAGTCACCTACTATTAAAGCACAAAGTGCTCACTTCTTCTAATTAATTACAAGGGCAGTCTTGCCCTTGGGAAGTACGAAAAGGTTCGTGCAGATGAGAAAGCTTGTTTGAAGCAGTTTCCCAGCCTGGTCCAACTCAGTGCTAATATAACAGTGCTGATGTTCACGATGGGAATGCTGTGCTCGTGAGTGTGAGAAATAAAGTTTATTTTTTAATATATCTGAGAGCAGGAATACTTGGGAATGCTGGTGGAAAGGAAGTAGGCTCGGGGGGTGAGTGCCCTGGGGGAGCTGGGGAAAGTTTGGTGACCAACAGCAGCAGTGCTAACAACACTTCTTGGAGCAGGCTGAACTGTTGTTGGCTTTGGGCTAGCAGCAGTGGCAGCTCTTGTCATGGCAGGATGTCAGCATCCTTGTAGCAGTCACCTCAGCACAGCCTGGTGATCTGTGTGGAGGCTTGTGATAGCCCATGGGGTACTGTGCAGAGCTGGGGAAACTGGGGCAGGCAGTCGTCCTGACCACCTACGTCTGCTGCCAGAAGAGAGGGGCTGGCAGCAGTTGTGCCATCAGGGAAGAGCTGTGATGGACTATGAATATTGCAACTTCTATATGTTGTGCATGCAAGCAGTGACCAAATCCAGGTCAGGTTCTGTCCTTGCTGTTCCAGCTGATAATCCCAAAGGTTACCTTGATGCTTGCAGTACTGCAAGTCCATGTCATTAGCTACACAGCTGTGATATTTGTGCTCTGGGCAGTAGTTCATATTTCCTACTGTCTGGGTGATTGGCTAATGAAGGACAAAACAGTGGAAGTGGTCCAAGGATTAATGCAGAACCATCAGGCACTGTTTGTGTTTATTTAATTGATACTGTGAGGAGACTGGTTGGCTGTGCCAGTGAATGGTTCAGAGTAGCTAAAATTGTGGGAGTTGCTTTTCCAGTTCAAGGCTAGGATTTGTGGCTCTGTGCTTTCCTCTGTAAATCCCTCATTGATGCCTCTAAACTTGCTGAGAACAAAACCTGTTTTTATCCTCTGCAAGAACATTTTTTACATTTTTGTTGTGTGTTTTGATGGCTAAATGGAAGATACTTAATTTCTTTTGTGTGCCGGGGCTTGAGTTTCAAACCAATGTTCACTAAGTTAAGCAAGCATTCATTTAACTTCCTCTAATGTTTGTTGTTTTAGTTGAACTTTTAATCTAAAATTTGTGCTGGGATGGAAACCATTGCCAAAACTGAAGATCAAGTTAAGAAAAAAACCCAACCAAATAACATCATGTCTCCCCTGTTTCTTGGGTGGGTTTTTTTTGGTTGGGTTTTTTTTGAGACAGCTGTAATTTGTAGCATGCATGAAACCTGTACGTGAGAATACTTTGCCTTATATGATGCCAATATGCTGAGGCTGGATAAATAGCCGTTTCTCTTATCCTGACGAGTATAAAATAGACCTTAAAGATCATTCAAGATGGTAGCTGGGCAAAAGTATTTCTGGTTCCTTTTGTGAAGAAAATTGGCTGTTAAAGAATTTTTAAAGACTATTGTATCTTAAAACAGCTTAGCATGTTAATGCTATTTCTTGTCTGGTTTTGGCAGTACTTACAGCAGCAAGGTGTTCCGTGTTACCTTCTTGACTTTGGCTGCGTCTCTAACTGTGCCCCTGCTTGGAGTAACTCTTCTACTAGATTGTCCTATAGACCCTCAGCCTATAAGGTAAATTGTTATTTTGTTTTGAAATAAATGTTATTGAAGTGTAACTTCTCGTATGTCTTCAATTGTGGTTTGGTTTTTATTTTTAGCAAACAAGTCAACCATGTAAAGTGGTTCTAACTGGATTAAGAAATTGGGGAGTGATTGCAGTATTATCCATTGCAATGGCTTGCTTTGCATACCCAGCCTGTGTCTGAGCTGTCTTGTGCAGTTGTGTGCCACTACTGATCATTGAAAGAGCTGAATTACTTTTTTCTGATCGTTAATCTACAAAATTATTTTCTCCTGTCCAAGCTGTTGGTGGAGCTTGTGATTACTGAAGTGCACTCTTACCTTCGGTGAGACAAGAACTGCATTTTCACTAAGGACCAAGCTGTACTCCTGCTACTGTTGTTCTGTCAAAGGAAGACTGTCTGAGTATGGAAATTGAAATGGTAGCCTGACTAGTTGATTTGGTGCTTGGTTCTGCTGGTACAATATGGTGATGTTATATTTAAATGCAGATCTCCTAAAGCAATGCAGCTAGGTGATTTCTGCCTTGTCTGAATTCATAAACATCTGAATTGAGGTCTGTATCAAATGAGTAGGGAGAAGGTATGACCTGTGCTGCTCGAGGAGGGCTCTGCAGAGAGACCTGGACAGGCTGGATCGATGGGCTGAGGCCAACGGTATGAGGTTCAACAAGGCCAAGTGCTGGGTCCTGCACTTTGGTCACAACAACCCCATGCAGTGCTACAGGCTTGGGGAAGAGTGGCTGGAAATCTGCCTGGCGGAAAAAGACCTGGGGCAGTGGTTGACAGCCAGCTGAATATGAGCCAGCAGTGTGCCCAGGTGGCCAAGAAGGCCAATGGTGTCCTGGCTTGTATCAGGAATAGTGTGGCCAGCAGGAGTAGGGAAGTGATCATGTCCCTGTACTCGGTGCTGGTGAGGCCGCACCTTGAATACTGTGTTCAGTTGTGGGCCCCTCATTATGTGAAAGACGTTGCATTGCTGGAACATGTCCAGAGGAGAGCCACAAAGCTGGTGAGGGGTCTGGAGCACAAGGCTTACAAGGAGTGGCTGAGGGAACTGTGGTTGTTTAGTCTGGAGAAGAGGAGGCTGAGAGGAGACCTTATTGCCCCATGGGCTGCCCAGGGAGGTGGTCGAGTCCCCATCCCTGGAGGTATTTAAAAGAAGGATAGATGAGGTGCTTAGGGACATGGTTTAGTGGTCGGGTGGCAGGGTTAGGTTAACGGTTGGACTTGATGATCTTAAAGGTCTTTTCCAACCTAAAGGATTCTAGGATTTTGTAAGTTGTGTGTGAAATGTTTTGACTGCTAGCATAGGGTGGAGTCAGGCTGTTTAGTGCTCCTGGCATTCTGAAGTAAATGAAAATGCTCAGTGTGCTAAATATTTATGATCAACTTGACAATTCCTTAATGAAAAGGAACACCACCACTGTAAATATCTCTAGAGTTGAAAGAAACCGTTAATGTGGTAGGGTAGTACTTACAAATCTTGCCAATAGGCTATTAGACACAAGCTGCCTCATTGCAAATCATAATGAAATGCTTTCTGCTGTGGTTGAGTTTAACAAAACCCAATTCCCTGAAATACACTGCAACTGAACAGTAGTTCTGAAAGCCAATAGGATATGTCTATAATGCTTTTCCTATTATGTAGTCCTGCTCTAATTCTGGTCCACAGTAACAGTATTCTGTATGTGTACATTTCTTACTTTAAGTCCCTTTTACAAGACCAGGAGAACTATTCTTCCTGGCCAAGTCACTGTCTTATATTGCTGTACGTTCTTAATTAGCTTCTTAGCTTCACTGCCAGAAGTGGTTCCAGTCTGTACCATAGATAGGATGATTCTGTGTAATGTGATGAAGTGTTTTGAAAAAGCTCAAGGAGGTAGATGTTGTCTGAATCAGTCTTTTCGGTGAAAGAACACGTAGAAATATCTTTTGCAAATGGTAATATTGTTCCTGTAAGCCACTGGAAATAATGACTAAAAGAGGAGGGAGAAAAAAAGCAGATGTGATCTGTAAAACTCCATGTGGAATTTCTGCAACTCTAGTTTATTTCAAGTTCTTTCTCTGTGAGCGTGTCTTGGATAATATTGATCCTAGGGAGGATTTTCCGCTTGCAAACACAACTGTGCAAAGTTCCCAGCAAATGAGTTCCGTATCTGAATCCTGTCATCCTCATCTGTAACTCTCTAATGCTTGGAAGAAAGGATGGAAAACGAATTTGTGTTAGTATTGTGAAGACAACTCTGCTGTAAATCTTCTGTGGACAGGAGCTAGTAATTCAGTTGGCTTTGCCACTGCAGTAATACATACTTAAGGGAACGTTTGCTGTCTGTAACCAGACAGCCAAAAGTATGTATTTTTCTCCCCTTCTGAATTATTTGTGTTGTGAGCCTGTTTTCCTCAATTGTCATGGATTTTATAGTTTGCAATTTCAGTTGACGTTCTTCCCCCAGTCATTGAAGATTTATAAATTGTAATGATTTTCAGCAGAATTGCAATGTAGTTGGTGACAGATATGTCCTGGATCCTGTGAACCTGGGCAGGTTTTGGAGCCAAACCATGTCTTTTTAAGATTCTACAGGTGGAAGGCATTTGCTTATGGTCATATAAGGAGTTATTAAAAAAAATAAATTGAAAATTCTCTCAAAACTTGTCCTAGTATGCTAAAGCTCCCTCTTATGAATGAACACCTAATGAGCTTACCACCCTGGGCATGTATGCAGCTTTTAGTAATAACTTGAAATCCTTAACTCATGGAGACTGAGATGGCTTATGTGTGTGTTTTTTAAGAACCTAAGCGACTGAAACATATTCAAGTTTGTCAGCACAGTTAAGGCTGGTTTTGAATGCAGTGCTTTGGAGCCTGGTATTTAAATTGAAGTTGCATAGGCATCTTACTACTTCTCTGTAGTAGGTTGGAACTGCAGTTGGCTTGAACCTGGCTATTCATTTGTATAAGGGCTTGCAAGTTTGGACCTTATTTTGTCATTTTGAGATTTCAGTTCCATACCCTTTAAGTTTATGTGCAACTTACTCGTTTGAGTTGGTCTTTTTCTCTAGGGGCATGCATTCAAGTAAGGAATGAGACTATATGTTTCAATATGGTATGAAAACATATGTGTCCTAGCGTTCAAAGTACTGGAATACTTTTTTCCCTAGTTGTATGCTAATTACCAATTAAAAATTGTTTTTTCTCTATGATGAAAATGCTATACAGTGTCAGATCTCGGTGTATTGTAAAATGCCAGGCTTTTAAATTTTAAAACCTTTTTGCTTAGGAATTTGCATATATCTACTTAGGAAACATACACATATCTACATAATCTACTTAGGAAAAACACTCTAGTACAAACAACTCATTCAGCTAAGTAAGAAAGCAGTTATTTTGTGTTGTGGCAATGTAGAAATCCTTTGCCTTTGGGTAAGATAGATGAACTGGGAACATGTTATTGGAATTGAAGCTGTATAGATTTCCAGATATGTCTCAAGAACACAAAACTGCAACTCTTCTGATCAGCAGAACCAGAAAATTTATGGCTCTTGATGAACAAGAGGCAATTTTTCAGCATGTCAGATGTGTTTTTCTTTTTTGAAATATGCTGTATGTAAAGCATCAGTCAGGTTTGTGGGAGTTGGCAGAATAGGAAAACAATGATCCAATATGTTGCTCAAGAGTGTTTGCAGATTTGTGCAAGGGATCATGAAGTCTATGTTCTGTTTTGCAGTTTGAAGGAACCTCCCCTCCTGACGGGTGTGCTAGAGCCCAATACAAAGTTACGCAAAGCTGAGCGGTTATGGGAAAATCAGGTGGTTGGACCAGAATCCATTGTCCATATTGGGGGTAAGCACTTACAATACAAACTTTTAAAGAAGGATCTTAAAATGTTGCTCCATTGATAAGGGTTTGTTCAGCAATATAGCTCTTAGATAACAAACTCTGGAAGTTACTTTGAATATGCAGTTTTTTAAAAAAATAATTGTGTTATGCAGCAAAACCTGTCTGCTATATATTGCTTTTCGCTTCTTTCCCCAGTATAAAATAAACCTTGTTGCCAGATTAAAAATCCCTGTCTTCTAGGACTGAAAGCATCAGCAGTGTAGTCAGGGGCTACTTATATTTGCAGGAAGTGGTCCCATTTCTCATTTGGCTAGCTCTTAACTGGGAATTAATATTTACAGGGTACTACCTACTCTTCTAATGCTCATTGCCTCTGGGGGAGCTGAGTTTTGTGGTATTAATTTTTGCTTATATGACAGAAAAAAATCTCAAATTGATAAATAGCATATTTACATTTTAGTGACATTGCATGCATTACAGGTGCCACCTGCTTCTCTCTTACGGCACATGTGTTCTCCCCAAATGACAAACTCATGCCACCTCTGAGCAGTTTCTTAATGAGGTGGCTGGACCTCTAATGGCATGACACCCACTTAGTAGGAAACCAGCTTTGTGCAGGGGTTGTTCCCTGTGCCTCCTGAAGCAGGGTTAGGCTAGAAACTACTCTTGACATGAGTACTTGACTGTTTTAATGTGAAAAGGAAAGAGAGTGGGAGTTACAAGTAAAGTCCTTACTGAAACATTCTTCAGTACAAGAGGTGCTCAGTAGACACATAATTTATTTTCCTTCTGCTATATCCTCTAATAAATCAGTGAAATATTTTAAAAAGTTACTTTACCCAGCAAGAAACTACTGTAAATTCCTCCTTTGGATTACGCTTTTTCTACCTGTCTCTGTTAACAATGTGCTAAAGTGATTACCTGAAGCCACTGATTCTTTTCAGTTACCTAGTTTCATCAGTCTCATTGGAAACTCTTGAAGGAAACCTTCCTGCAAGGGACAACTGACCTATGGGGGTGAAATAATCAGACTGACTGGGAATAAGCTTTGTATGAATAAATGTTGAAGTCTTCTTATTCCCTTTTAAAAGTGTAATTAGCAAGCTTAAAACTTCAGTCAAATTGGAGATGGAAAAGTCCAAGTGATGGGCTCTATTAATCTAACGGGCTTTCATTTAATTTGGTTGTATGGAAAAGTTTGTGTGTTGTTTGTATTCAGTGAACCTGTCTTATGCTATCACATAGCTTGGCATGAATACAGTAATTTGGCAATGCTTTTGATTTGGGTGGTTGTTCAGTAGCTATGGTTTTTGTAATTCTTCTCCAGACTTGATACAATATGAGCATTGGCAGGTGTGCAGCAGCCCATGTGGACTGTATCAGAATGAGAAGTTTTATCTAGTCAGTCTCTCATTGAAGAGTGGTGAGATGGATGCAGTGCCTGATCACATTTTATGATGATGTAGAAATTTGCCCAGAGAGATCAATGACTAGCAATTAAGTTGTTATGTCCACCTTTAACCAAGGATTTGGACCACTTATGGGTGAAGAGCTTCAGATCCATATTCATAATTCCTAAGGCTTAAATCCTTCCTCTTTGAGTTAGAAGAAATCTAACCAAATACTCTTATTTGCCTTCATCTTTATTCTTTTGCTTCCCTCTTTATTCTTTTGCTATGACTGAAGACAACTGTTATTTCACTATGTCTTAAACGTGAATTCTACTTTATGCTAGTAGAAGGACCATGCAGAAGGATGTTTGCCACTACAGTTTTCTGAGAAAGCTAATCACACCAGTTGTTTTTTTGCAGATGTGCTATTTACTGGGACAGCTGATGGGAAGATTATCAAAATTGAAAATGGGGAAATACAAACAATAGCCAGAATTGGCCATGGTCCTTGTGGTGAGTGACAGCTCCTGGACATAGTGTGCTTGGAAATGTCTGGGTCAGGGCTTCTGTTGATTAAACTGCTGTTCTGTCTGGATTGCTCATGCAAACGCATATCTTCCTCTGTAGAGATTTGTAACAGAAATTTTAATGTATTTGTATGAATGAAGTATGAGTGGAAATATGTATGTAAGCACTGGAAGGAACAGCAGAACGAAGAGCCAAAAGAATGGGAATGGGTGCTTTTGATAACAAAGGACACTGTTCCCAGCAGTAAAATTTAGAAATGCGGGGTTTGTATGTCATGGCTACAAGGCATGCACTCTCGTAAGGCTGCAGCATGGATGACTTGTCGGTAGAAGATCTTAACACTAGGAGGAAGTGCATCACAAATAACATTCCTTTTCCTGTTAGTCCATCTAGAAAAAGCACGTATCCTAAACAAGAAAAAAATGGGCAGCAACCTGGCCTAATATTTACAGACGCTGAAGTCAGCAAGATTCTGAGGTGAAGGGCCACCCCATAAAAACTGAGGACTCCTAAACAAGTGTGAGTGAATGAACTCTGAGATAATGTGTGAGTGGGAAAGATCAACTTAGAGATTTTTTTGAAAATAAATATCATCTTCCCCATCTACAGAATTTTGCCTTGCATTTTGTTGCACTAATCTCCCTTCCTCTATTTGTAAGTACAGTTGAGGGGTTGTGGTGGCTGCATCTGCTTTAGCAGAGGTCTTCCATTGGTCAGGATATTTCTGTTTTCTCACTGCTAAATTGCAGTTGTTTCGTGTTGAATTCCACACCTCTTTCTGAACCACTTATTTGCTTCATTTAATGAGATTTCTGGAACTGAGTGAGAAAAGCTGGTAGCGGCTTGTTTAATAACAGGACCATTCCTATGCTTAATGTTGGCCATCTCAGTGCTGCCTGGGCAGTCTGAGATGTCTGGCTGGTGTTTGTTGGCCTGTTGGTGGTTTTGTTTGCACTAACAATGTAGAAGCTTCCAGATGAGGTTCTGCAGCCCTGTGCTGGTTGCCAGTTAGACAGAAATTATGGGCAGGAACTGTTGCTGTCTTTATGTAGCTCATATTGACATGTTAATCACTTTAGCTATATAATTTTACGTGGGTGCTCACATGATTAGGCTCTGGACTGATTTGGAAGCACTGTCTTGGCTGCCTAATAGGTAGGGCTGCCTAATAGGTAGGACAGCCTTGGCGCTGACAGCCAATGAAGTCTGCTGTCAGCTGATAGGAAGCTGGACTTCCAGCTGCTGCTTAGGCCTGAATGCAGGTTGGGATGAATGTGAAGAATCACCTTTCCACTGCTCATTTCCATAGGACTTGTACAGCTTGGGAGAGGTTGAAGATTATGCTGCCCTATCTTTTGAGGCTAAAAAGGTAGTGGGGAACCTAGACTTCTGTCTTGAGTTGGGGAGGGAAGTGGAAAGGCTGTAGCTGACTACCTTCTCCAGAAGGTTATCTTGCTAATCTTTCAAACTACGGATGTTCTGAAGTTCTTAGTTCTTCAGGACTCAAGTAGACAGTTTTTTCAGATTTGCAGTATTCCCCTTCCTTCTAATATAGAAGTCTTCAGTGTCTCTGTCTTGAGAAACCAGCTGTTTTATGACAGTGTTGGACCTCTCTGGAAGAAGAAAGTTCCAAGATGTGCGTGTATTTTATTTTTTTTTTTAATTTAAAAAAGAAAAGAAAAAGAAACCCGCAGTAAAACTGTTTCTTTCTGAGAGGAAGCATTTAGTTAAATCCAATTTCCTGACATTTGGCCCTATTCAGGGCAACTGTTAGCTAGCTACCAGCCTGGCAAATTATATGATTATCTCTAGACTGATGAAAGCATGGGGATATCTGTTTCACTCACACCTAGGAAAGTAAGAATAATTTCTTTAATGAATGCGTGTGGTGCTGGCCGTACAATTTCATTAAGCTACAGTTTGACCTATGTAGGTAGCCTGAATGCCTTGTATGTATTTCTATTTGAAAAAACATTTAAAAAATTGTTTCCTAAGGAACCCGTGAAGATGAGCCAGCATGTGGAAGACCACTTGGCATCAGAGTGGGGCCAAATAACACCCTTTTTGTGGCAGATGCTTATTATGGACTCTATGAAGTTAATCCTGGTACAGGTATGATTTTTCTGCTCAGATGTTCTCTCCTACTGACAAATCTGGGCTTCATTTGCAGTTTTGCCAGACACTGTAGGCAAAACAATGCCTGCCGCCTTTACAAAGTGGTTTGGAGCTGTCTGGATGAAATATGCCATGCAAGAACTCGATATTTTTTTTTTTTGTAGCAATCACTTCCTCTCTATATCTGTCTGTCTGGATCAGAGTTACCTGTGGCTTCTCTTCTGGTGATGTGCTTTTGGTTGTCAAAATTGGTACCTCAGGATCCATGAATAAAGCTCTGTGTAGCTGTTTCAGTTTTCGTAAAGGGAAAAAACATATTGCTGTTACATAAACTTTTTGTCATGTTTGCTGTACTTTTGTTTCTGCCTTGATCTCACTGTGGGATAGTGAAGAGCTCTTAACTCCCCTGTAACCCTATCTATAGAAGGTGAAGAAAGATGTATTTTGGTGCAGCTGAAGATCAGGTCCTTGAGCCAGATCTCAGTTTTAGGAGCTGTGCTGTCAGAAAGTGATAGTTGCTTTTGTGTAGGGTTGATTTTCTGACAGTTTACTTCTCCAAATTGGCTTCAGGTGGGGAGAGGGAAGCTAGCCAAATGCTAGGTGAGATGTAACCAAAGGGCTCAGACTGTGTGGCTCTGTGAGGGTATGACCAAGGTCTTCTCTTATGATGGCAGATAGCTGCCATATTAGCTTAGTCATGACACAAACAAACCCAAACCCTGTGCCCAAAGATGACTTCAATAGATTTAGGTTAATTTCTAGATATTTGACCTTAATAATTTGCCTGGTAATATGTGGCAGAGATGTTTAGTGAACCTGCTGATGTTTTAGTGTTTAGAAAGTACTACTCTTCGTTCCTACAGATTTATGGGGAAAGAAGTAGTAGTGATTGGCTTGCCTGCATCCTTCTACAAGGTTGGGACCTGAGTTTGCACTTGGTTTCATACAAACTTCAGCAATGTGAAAAAAATGGCATTTATTGATAGGGAACATCATCTACTGTTTCAGTTTTTCTGAAGAGTATTTTCTCCTGGTCATTCACGCTGGGTGTTGAGTTGTCCCATTACAAAGCAAAACCTTATTACTTAACAGAGGCACAAATGGAAAAAAATGTGAAGTGCCTGCTAATTTTATATTAGTGTTTAACTCATTTCCAAGGCAGGACATACAAAAGCTTGTCTTGTGTGTCTTTTTTTTGGCTTCTTTTTGTAACCAGGTGAAACAAAAATGCTTGTGTCAACCAAAACACTAATTGAAGGTCAGAAGTTGTCATTTGTGAATGATCTTACAGTGACCCGGGATGGGAGGAAAATCTATTTCACTGACTCCAGTAGCAAATGGCAAAGACGAGACTACTTATTCTTGATTATGGAAGGCACAGATGATGGGCGGCAAGTATCTCTTCCCTGAGGCATTTAACTTATTGTAAGCTCAGCTGTAGGAATGGACTTTCACCACTTCCTTGGTCTTCAATTTTTTTTCTTTATAAACCACCTGTGCAAACATTGCCCTGCCCAGGAGAGGGTTAGACAATGTGTGGATGTTGCTAATGAGACCTGCAGTGAAATAAATGAGATTCCTCTTTTTACTTCAAGAGGACTTGCATGGAACATATATTTTAAAAGGGAAGGTGTTAGCATTTGGTGAAGTGCATGTGAGAGAAGATAGAATGCTTGGAGAATGAAACCAAGATGAATAAGTATTTGCTTTCACTCAAAACCATATACAATGCTTTCTTTTTAGCCTGCTTGAATATGACACAGTAACCAAAGAAGTGAAAGTCTTAATGGTGGGGCTGAGGTTTCCCAATGGTGTCCAGCTTTCTCCTGCAGAAGACTTTGTCCTGGTGCAGGAAACAGCCATGGCTAGAATCAGAAGGTGAGCATGACTTTGCTGAAATTATTACCATTCTTTGTTTAGAGAATGTTTAAATAAATTAGTTGAATGACAAAAGAAACCCTACATTCTATTCATGCCTAGTTATCAATGCCAAAGAAGGTGGCCTTCCTCAATACCTAATTTTTTCTTTCACTGTAAACATCTGGAATGCATACTTGTTCCATCATGGGCTCCTTGAGCATAGTGGAGTAAGCTGACTTTTTCTGGGGAGAGGAATGTGGCTGTATTGTATTTCCCTGTACCAAAATAAGGGGAAAAAAAAAGTTCTTTTAGTATTTTAAAGTTGATTCCTTTTGGGAATTTTATTTATTACTTAGACTGCTTGAGTTAGGATGTTCTAATCCTACTATCTGTAACTTTCAGGTATTATGTGTCTGGTCTGATGAAGGGTGGAGCAGATATGTTTGTTGAGAATATGCCTGGTCTTCCAGATAATATCAGGTTAAGCAGCTCTGGAGGATATTGGGTAGCTATGTCAGCTGTCCGGCCCAATCCTGGATTTTCTTTGTTGGATTTCTTGTCTGAAAAACCATGGATTAAAAGGATGATATTTAAGGTAAAAAGAAAACAAAACACTTTGTATAGGAATAGAGGTGATATTTGTTTCTTCCTCTTCACAGGAAGATTTTTAAAATTTAAGTGCCTTGGTTAAAACTGTTGTGGCTGTCCCCAGGTAGAACAGTCCTTATAAATCCTTAGGTAGTAAAATTAACATTTGCTTCTTTGAGTAGCAGGTACACATCTCTTAAGTTGCCTTCCATCTTGATCTCAGGAAAGAAAAAGAGACTATAGCCATGCAGCAACACAGGATCTACATTTGGATATGTGAAGACTTCACCTTTGTACCCGAAGTACCTAAACTACTTATTGCCAGGTGTCCGGAGAGCATTTGGGAAGTCTGACCTGTTCTAATGACTACCCTAGGCATCCTAGGAGACAGTGTGTATGTTATGTATGCTGCTAGGTGACACTTTGTTATGACTCAATATGCCTGTTGTTATGTCATGCCCCCCTTTTGGATGAGGATGAGCAAGAATAATATTTTGTAAGGGATACCTGATGCTAAAGAAACAGCATGGTGCTTTTTAAACAATACAAAGACTCGAAAATCCTTCTGTTCTCAAAAAAATAATCAACAAGGATTGGATTTAAGATGGAAGTGCCATTTCAGCTAAACAAACTCTGTGCTATCCCTGTAAAACCTGTTGTCTCTGCTGGTGCAGCGCAGGAGCCTTAACAAACTGATGCTGTGGGGAGTGAGCATGATGTCTGCTGCTTGGCGTCAACTGCGCCAGAACAAGCTGATGTCTCCTGTGTGGACATCCTTTCAGCCTAGTGCTGGAGTAGAGTATGCTTCTGCTGTTTTTTTGGTTTGTTTTTTTTTTTTTCCCCAAGTTGGCTTTTCAGATGTTAATGTGTTAAGCCTGTGTAATAGTGTTTACTCAAAATGTGTGCTTATGTTCTTAGCTGCTTCTTCCAAGGAGTGTGGAATGGTCTTTGACTGTGTAAGTGTCTGAGATCTAACTGGGGAGAACAAAATCCTTTGTTACTAATTTTCTTCTTTTCTTTTCTTTTTCTTTCAGTTGCTGAGTCAAGAAACTGTGATAAAGTTTGTGCCCAAATATAGCCTTGTTGTTGAACTTAGTGAGACAGGATCCTACAGAAGAAGCTTTCATGATCCCAATGGAGTGACCGTAGCTTATGTTAGTGAGGCACATGAGCACAATGGATATCTTTACCTGGGCTCCTACCAGTCTCCATTTATTTGCAGACTTAATCTTCAGCATGTTTAGCTGTCCACTCATGATAAAGTGCCACTGTCCTATAAGACTCCAGAGGTTTGAAGGAAGAATGTGCTTGAGGCAGTGTGTGACCAAGGACAAAAAGTGAAAGACAGCCTGTTAACGTGCAGTAGCACTGTTCTGTTACCATAGGAAAATGTACTGCTTGCTGTACCTGTCCAATTCCTTGATTTGACTGCTCTTGCTTTGGAGTTGGCATGCATAATTATGAATATCTGAGGAGTATGGTGGGGCATCTTCATATGGTTCTGTGCTCCTTGAAGAAAATGCATTGCTTTTCCACGCCCAGCCCTGTTTGGAGTCATCTTACAGACATCATCTGTCACTTTTAATGCAACTGTATGTTGTCTTATATTGGAAGGATTTGTGATCTATGAAATTTAATTTGTATGATCTGGACTGAAGAGGATGTCTTGCATGTGTTTATTTCTGTTTTAGAACATCCTGTTTAGGAGTGATTACAGTGCATGTTTTAATGTCATACTGTGGTGCTGTGGTAGAGGCAGCAACATCCAGAACATGCCCAGAAATCTAGTTATACCATTTGGGTTTTTTCAATTCCAGCCTGTGTAATCAACATCAGACACTACAATTAACTGTTAATCAACATGCAGAATCAAATTTGATCGTTATCTGTGGACTCCTGTGTTTCTTTATAGCATTGTAGTCAGATAATGAATGAAAGTTACATTTTCTACGCTATTAAAGACTAGTTCCAGCAGGTTTAGAAAGGGTCACTTGTAGTATTTCCTCCATGTTTACCAGGTCCTGTAAGTCTCCTGTTTGTTATGTAGGTGGCCATTCCTGAGAGACATGAGAGGGAAGAGGAGCAGCTGCAGGAATCCTCTTCAGCATGGTTTTTAGGAGAACTGGTAAAGGTTTTTGGGAAGGTTGGTGTCCAAAGATGGATGTGGACTGAAAGGGTCACTGTAGAATCTAGTAACAGTGGACAAGGAAGGCTTTGGTGGAAAGTCTTGGGATGCTCATGGATGCTTTCTGGCATTTCCAGAGGAAATGGTTTACTTCCTCTGTTAACAGATATTTTGCTTGGTAAATCCAGAGAGTGCTTCTCCGTCAACTACTACAAAGGAGAGGCTGTGTAATTTAGTGGATTGATTTGTGCTCTGGGATTGAAAACTTTGCTGCTCTCTCTTTTTCTGCCACTGGGTGATAGTCAAACATAAATTTATGCTATTACTCAATTTCCTCGCCTTTGAAAAAGGAAAAAAAGACTTGCGTGGTATATAATGCAAAGCACCAGAGAAGGGGAAGGCGATGTTAAAAATGTCATCTGCTTTCACTGGCCTCTTGTGCTTGTCTTTATTAATGGAAGGATATGCAAATGAAAGTGATACTTTTCTGCCAGTGCTTCAGTCACTTTGTTCTGTTACTACCAGGCTGTAGCAGTCCTGTGGCTGATGGTTGCTGGATCATGCAGGCTGACCTGTTCTGTACGGGCTGGGGGCTGCTAGCCCCTTTGCTTGACCTGGTGGTTAGTGGGTTTGGGAGGGAGCTCACTAAGAGGCAAGAGAAGCCCACTAGATGAGTTGCTGCAGGCTCTGATCTTTGGTCCAGTTGAGCCCTATATAGCCCTTAATGAGCCCTGAATAGTTTGTGGACAGAGATAGGGTGATACTGTGGTAAGTCTGAGAAGCTGGAGAGGCGTGACCTGCCTGGGGGGGAGGTACAGACTTGTGTGGGAACTCTGAAGAAGGGGTGAGAATGGGACGTGCCTGCAACACCTCTTTCTGGGGAAACCCAGCAGCTAGTTAGCATTGCTCTGCCAGCCCTTGCAGCTATTTGTCCCATTCTGGTAGGGTATGAAAGTTGAACTTGATGGGATCTTAAATTGGGGTTGTAAAAGCAAGTCTGTTGTGGGGTGTGTTTCATGGTGGTGCTTTGGTAGCCTTGGGGCAAGCACAGCTTTACCTGTTGTTGCATAGTTACCTGTAATGATTCATTTGCCAAAGTGTCCAACTGGATAACTTTGTGCTGTCTTTTGTAATGAAGTAGACCTTGGCTGTTTTGGCCTGCCAAATGTGATCAGGCTTTTGTGTGACTAATTCTCTTATAAGACACTGTCCCTTAAGTTTTGAAGTGGAAAAGAAAGTAAGTTGTAGCGCTGCTGATGCTGAAGAGGGATAAGACATATGAAGAGCTGTCTCTTGAGAGTTTTTAGGTTCTCATCCTTTTTCTACTCTTCTACTCCCTCACTGTTTCCTGGCCACTGTTGGAGACTTAGTACACTGATGATCCTGTGGTCCCACCAGGAAGTTCTTGAATCTTTTTTTAGTTCTCTCTGAACTCTGTAGCAAGTACAGCAGACTGAGAGTCATGTGAACAACTTGCTTTTCTTGGGGAAGGGGAAAAGAGAATGCCAAATATGAAAGAGATCTAACGGAGTGTGACTTTGTCTGGTGTGACTTTTGAGTGGTCTAGCGGAAACTGTCAGACAGTGGCCAGGCACAAGTATCTCAGGGGGAGGTGCAAGAAAACTTGAAATGGTTAATCATGGCAGAACTGAAGCTCAGAAGCAGCTTCTCCTAGCTTGAAGATAGCTAATGCCCTTATTCACTGGGGCAGTTGCCTTCTGAGCTCTTCTTTTAATCCTGTGGTAGCAGGGAGGGTTGTTTTGCCAAGTGCCACAGTCAGGAAAGGAGGCTGGACACTGTGAAGACATTAGAGCTGTCTGCACAAGAGTCTTCCTATGGGGAGCAATTTCCCTATAAAATCCAGCAAGTCAGCGGTGAAGGCTAGTGCTGTAGCATGGAGGAAGCTGAGCTGATGCCTTGGGTACTTGCGTTCTTTGTTGGTCCTGGTGTCCCATGAGAGTTCAGTTACTACTTCTTTCTGGCTTGTGGTGCAGGATCTTTGCTGGCCAGACCTCTCCAGCTGTGCAGAGTGGGCCTCTAGCTATGGCTGCATTAGAAATGACTGCAGACAGACAAAAGGCAGGCTCTGCACTGAGGGCAGGAGGTAAATTCTGGGAGTAGGGTTCAGAGGCAAGCAGGAATTTGTGCCCATACAAATACACATTTATAGTTTCTGATTACTTGCCCTGCCTGTCATTGTGTCTGCCCCGGGCAATAGAAATTTTTCATTGCTTTTCTGTGCTTCGTTGGAAAGTAGTTGAATAGCTGTCAGTCTAAATGAGTTTGTCTAAAGGTTAAGGCTTTGGACAGAGTATGCAGTTCTTCTCAATTTAATTTCTCAGAATGAATAAAGCCTGTCTGTCCAGCCTCTACAAATAGAGAGAGTTCACCGGGTACAGGTCCAGTCAGTCAGCAGTTCCCTTTAAAAAAGTAGAGACCACTGAAGTCTGTAAAGCACCAAATGTAAACTGTGGTAGGTGCCACAACTTAATACCAACCTAAGCAACAAACTTTGCATGGTAACAGGCCATGCTTAACCTGGCCATTGGTATTTCATTCGTCGTAAGAACCTTAACATTTCATTTTAGCTGGAGCTTCGTGGACATAAACATGGGTCAGTCTTTCCCGTACAGGGAGGTGATCTGGCTGTCTCCTGTGTTTTAATAGTGACCTGAAACTTGTCTGCAAGGTTTTTCAGTGCTGTGCTTGACCCTGTAAGTTAGAGCTCAGTCTGAAGCAGAGTGAAATGGTGGCATGTGAGGCACTAAGGGAAAGTCAGTATGCTTGATGCTTCCTGGTGAGACAGGTGTCTGGCCCAAGACTGCTGATGCCTCCATGGCTGCAAAAATTGAAAGGAGGTAAATTGCTGTCATGATGGCTGCAACACTGGTGGGGGACCAGGGTGGAACTGCAGTATCAGGTAGAGGTGTCATTGTGCAGTTTAATGATCTTATGATATGTATCTGAATGCAGGGTCTGCATACCTCCAGTTCAAGGAGACCCAAAGTGCAGAGGCTGAAAGGTGTGCCTTCCCTGAGCTCAGATGGTGTTGGCTCCCATTCCTGGTGCTGTGCTGGATCCCGATAGTCCATCCTTTGTATGCAAAGGATGTAGAACCCAGATGAAACAGGTTGACTTGACACACAGCTTCTTTCATTACTAAGTGTAAAGGGTGCTTAAGAACAGTGTTTTTGTAGAAGCTCAGGTGCTTTTAATCCCTGATGATTCCTCAAATGCAATCCTCCCAGAGTAATGCAGCAGCATTAAAATGCCTGTGGGACAAACAAATGGGCATTAACTCCTCTTGGTGCTCCTGGGAAGACTGCTTTTATAGGCTTGTTCCACTTCCACAGAAGTGTGAGCCAGTGGCATGTTACAGTTTCAGGTGGATGGTGACACATCTGCCTTGAGCAATGGGGAAAGCTGGAACAAGTCAGGCTTGCAAAAAAAACAGCTCTGTCTTCTTGCTTGATGGTATCAGTGCAGGAACATGACGCCTTTGCAGCTCTGAGGCTGGCTCTTCTCTAGTGTTGACACACCGCCCACACTGGAAGAAGCAGGAGCATTTACAGCAGTATCCAAAGATCTTGTCAGGGCAAGATTGTTTTTTGGTGGCAGGAGAAAGGGGCTATGGCTTCCTAAGAAGGAAGGAAACCCTCTCTGCACAACTCTCAGAAGAGCCTGAGGGTGCTTCCTGTGTCTTGCCAAAGCTTTTGGGACAGACTATGGGATGTGGAATTGGAGAACAGTGCCTGGTCTTCTGAAGGGCTTGGGGAGATCTTTACTTTAGCATAAAGCCCTGCAGTAAAATAGCCTAAGGAAAAGAAACTGAGCTGGAGTACACTGCAGCTGTGTGTTTTAAAGGTATGTTTTGTTTTGCCTTGTTGGTGGAACAGATGTTTCTGCGGGGTGCAAGTATCAAGAAGATTTTGCTGAAGCTATTTAAAATGCTATTCCACAGCTCACTGCCCTGTCCCTTTTCTGGAGCAAACTTCTCCTATAGTAGAGCTGTTGGAAGATAACTCGCGTGCCCCTGACACTTTTATGCAAAGGTTGGTATCTCAGTGTAAACAGCTGATGAAAGTGGTTGCAAAGCCTTGGCATAAATCAGATTCCTTTAAATCTGAGTCTGCTTTGTGGCAGTAACCTTTGCAGATGAGATAATGACCTCCTAAGCTTCTGGGTCTGTCAGCTCAGTGATCACAACAGGGATCTGATGATGGATGCTGCTATTCCAGTGTGCCTTTCTTATTGTAATGTTACAGTAAACACTTTGCTGCAGCTGTAAACATAAGGCTAATCTGCCTTTCTCAGAAGGTGCTTGTCTCCTTTCCCACTGTGTTGGTTGCAATGAGCTCGTCTGTGTTGCAGTAAGTGCTGGCAACAGTTTTATGTAAAACATGCTTCCAAACAAGCGTATTTGGACAGAGGTCAGAATGATCTTGCTGCATTTTCCTTGAGAGAGCAGCAAGAGCATGTTGGGTTTGTCAAGCTGCATGATGCCAGGTTCACCTGGTTTTAACTTTTGTTTCTTTGACAAATGGGGAATTGACTTGGTGAGGAGACTGAGATGAAGGCCTTTATGCCAGGGGCTTGAATGACCCTTCAAGGGACCCTACATGGGAGACTGTTCTGTGGTATGCTTACTGCCCCCATGAATCTCTGTGCAGACCTAAGCTGATTGCGTGCTGCCTTCTCGCTCTACCGTGGCATATGGAAAGGCTGGTGACATCTGTTACTGAGCACCAGGCTGTCCTGCTGGCTGAAGGAAGAAATGTGGATCTGTCGGGCCTGTTCTGTGCCCAGGCTGTCTGGAGCTGATGGCCTGGTTGGAAGCCCTTGGCATTGTGTGGAGCACCCAGCTGAGGTGGAAGAGGAGTTGAGACCATTGCTAACCTCTTAGAGATTTGGAGAGCAGCTCCTCCTGGTTCCTCTTGCCCTCTTACAAACTTAGCTGTGACTTGGCTTTCCTGCTTTGCGGACAACTTGAGCCACCATACTTGGCTTTCTTTTTCATTGTCTTTGGCATTAGGCTGTCAATGGTGGCTTGTGTGATGGGTGAATGTAGCACCACACTACATCCATCCATGGCCCTTCTGGAGGTTTCTTTTGAGCACTTCTTTTTTTTTCCAGCTAAGACACTGCTGCCCCTAAAGATAAGATGCAGCGCAGCTGTCTCTCCAGCACTGGATGCTGAATTTGAACTGCTTCTGGGCCACCTGCTCATCACAAGTGATGTTTCTGAAGCAGAACTTAAGACTTTGCCAGATCTGTCTGCCTTAAGATCCCTGGACCTTGGCCTGGAGCCTTTCTTGGCTGAATGGTTATTATAAAGACTGAAAGTGTGGATGTTACTGCTAATAGGAGTTGCAATATTGCTGGAGAAAGGCAACAACTACTAGAAGAGAAGGGGTGTTTGTGGAAAGAAGGTGTTCTTCATAGCTTAGGTCAGGGCCTTATCCATTTGTAAGTGCTGGTCTGTGTATGACTGAACATGCGTCCAGACTTTGTTGCTGTATTAATGGAGCAGTTACCCAAATCCTTACGAATAAGGGCCTTAGTCCAGTGTAAGCGATAATCTGTCCATACATGAAGAGTGGAGGCAGAAGGAATGGTAGATGCCCACCTAGAGAAGACCAGCATATTACTAAACTTGAATATAAGCTGTGGTCAGACAGAGATTCAATGTCTTATATTAACCTGAATGAAACTACATTGTTTAACCTCAGCAAAAATATGCCTTAGGAATATGATTTGGTTTATTTGTCTTAGCATTTGCATTCATGGCCTTTCATGGTATAGATTAGGTTTTGATTAAAGTAGAAGCACTAGTTAGACTAGTGTAATTTCTGGGCTGTGGGTGTGTTTGAAGACAGCCTTATCCATACTCTTCTCTTGAAGAAAGAGCAACTCTACCTAGTGCATTCCTGACAGATAATGTCTAACCTTTTCTCTAGCACTGGAGACTCTTAAGGCTTTTTGTGGGTGTGTATCCCCACAAAATATCCCATTGTTGTAAAGCTTTCCTGGGTGTTGTAGTCACATGTGCTGTGGTTTAGACTTGTTTATGTCATAGCTGTGTGAAGATTCGTCACAGAATAAAGCAAGTCCAACAGAGCTTCCTGGGTGTGTTCACGCTACTTGGAAATTCAGCCAGCAGGTGGATGGCGCTCTACTGAATGAAAGACAACATGCTTTTGTCTGCAGTTTAGTTTTGGAAAAACAGATACACAACTGGATAGCAATAAATTCGGTCAAGGCAGGTCTTTGTCGCTCAGATTTTGAGCATCTTTCTAAGGGAGAAAAACAACCATGTGCTTTGAGAGAAAAGCTCTGTGGTGATTCTGTACAGCCGTTCCCTGCTTCAGTTTTGGCCTTGATATTCCAGGCAAGGAAAAACTCATGGTGGAAGATCCCCTGTAAGTCAGGCTCTCATGAGGAAAGGTGGGTCAGTGACAGAGAGCAACGGGAACATGTGCTTTGTGTAACCAAGGCATTATCCAGACCTCGAAATAGCATCTCAGCATCTGCAAATGAAAGGGTGAAGAAGTTCAGGTGGCTTCTGGTTGTTCTCAGCATTGTGGGCCGTGATGGGGTAGGAGAGAACAGCATCTTTTTGTGTGCCCCCTTTATCCTGGGAAAATTACTGTTTTCTAAGTAGTCATATCCTAGTGGGAAATCTCCTGTAGGGATTTCCCCCACCCAGGAAATCTCTCTGTTTAGCACATATTCTATTTCTGCACAATTTCACCCACTTATCCAGGAATATGGGATAGGTGGCTATGCCTGGTCCAACTCCTTGCAGACAGGAGCTGGCCGTGCATGAAAGGTACTATGCTGCTTATACTGATAACCCTGCCTCACCCCAGCTGGCTCTGCACAGAGGAGGCTTGTACATATGTAGGGACATGGCAGAGCTGGTCTGAAGGTGACTACACAGCTAGAGATGGCCAAGAATCACCTGCAGTTACTGGGTACCCTGGATGAACTGGACACATACCTGTTGCAGGTTTTTTTTCCTCTGGAAGTGACAGCTATCCAGGCTGGACTGCTCCTTCTTCTCACATACAGTGCGTCCAATTTCCACGTGGAGCATGTATTTCAGCCCTCTGACAATCTAGAGAAAGTAGTTTCCTCCTTTGAAGTAAGGGCAGGGGAAAGGGATCAAATGCTACATCTGTGAATTGTGTGTGGTGCTGTGGATAGAAGTGTGTTATGTTGATTACTAGGGTGGGGGGACGGGACACGGAGCCCTCCTGTGGAGCAGTCAAATGGGATAGAGGGACATGTGCTGTTTATCTTTAGGCATGCATAGCAGTCCTGAAGAGGATCAGGGCTCCCATGTCTTGGGTGCTCTGTAGGAAGGTCAGTTGGTAAATGGTGTGGAGGACCACCAGAAGCCCGGGCTCTTCTTACCTGTACCATGGCTTTGTTTATCTGTGATTCCTTAAACAGAAAGACATCATTGGAACTGTTGTTGTATTTGTAAACCCCAAAGCGAGCTGCCTTGCGAACGCCAGGATTGCTGGTGTTCATTGGGATAGGGAAGCCAGGTTTCATGGTCGAATGAGGTGGTGGTACATATGTAGCTGAAACAAAACAAAATATGAGTGCAAAACACATCAGGTGGTGCCTGAAAAGGCTCTGCTTGCATCCACTACAATGTAATGGTGAAACAATCCTGTGGAATGAAGTGAACAGAAAGACATGCTGCTAGAAGTGGTAGCAGAGCTTGAACTGACTTAGAAGAAGCCAGGGTATCACAAATATTATTTGGAATGTCTCTGGTGTGACTCCTGGCTTATAGAAGGCCCAACTTTGAATCTAGTTACAAAGCTAGATCATGTTGCTCAGAGTACAGTATAATTTGGGTAACTTACCAAACACTGGCTGGCAGAGCCCTGCTGCTCTTGATTGGCATGCCAGCTTACAGACATAAAGCCTTTCCCACCCTCCCTTTATCCTTATGATGGCATCTTGAGGTTTTTATTTTAGGGGGATATAGGTGGTGATAAAGGTGGGGGGAAGATACCCTCTCCTTTGCCAGCATGTAGAGGGAGGGTATCCCTGTTGTCCAGCTGGGCAGGGAAGGGCCTGGAGCAGAACTCGGACTAGCTCCCCATTGTCCTGGAGAATGGGCTGCTTTGAGTGCTGAAGTAGTGCCGCCCTGACCCAAATGCCAGGGACCATCTTAGTATCACAGCCATGAAGTGGAGGAACAAGGTGTGTAGGAAGTAAGGGGGGGACGGGACATGGCACTGCACCCCCACAAACTTTCAACTATGAGCACTTTTTTCACACAGCCCTTATTACACTTACTTGGCTGTGTAGCTAACTTCCTTGTGCCCTGCTTGTTTTTTCAATAATTTAGAAGACGCTTAAAGCTTACAGTTAATACCAGTATTTCCTCTCCCTTACACTTGCCTACCCTTCCATTTTCCCCATTCTGAAATACAAACTAGAGGAAAAAATCCTCAACCTGTGCAAGCTGCTGTGTAGCCACCGTTGATGCCAAGACCTGCCAGTGTGGGAGGTGACCCTTGGCGTTCATGCTCTGTGTGTGTAGGCAGCGAGCCTGTGTGTGCATGTGCACACAGATGTGCATGCAGAGCTTGTCCTGAATTTGCTGTTGAAGTCAAGCTTTTTATCACCTTCAGCTTTTTTTCCCAGCTAGTTGTCTCACTAACAGCCACATGCAGAGCATAGTGTGTGTGTATTTAAGCCAGTTTCTACTAAGAAACTCTGAAGTAGAAGAGAGAGGGGCAATCTGGTCATCCAGAGTCTATTAAAAAAAAACCAACCCAAACCCCAGCATCACATGCCATCATCGGCACAGGAGGCTGTAAACATTCAGCTTTCAGGTTGCTTACAAATGCCCTAGTTACTATATGGCATCCTCCCCCCGCAGGTGGTAATGGCTGCACCCCCTTGTAACGCTGCTCAGGGATTAGTGTTGACCTGCAAAGGAGAGACTCAGTTCCACATCCCTCCTCAACCCGAGGACATCCAAATTCACATCTCTTCCTGGCTGATATACCAGCTACCTTAATGACCCCCATGTTTTCTTGCAGGTGGGAGCTCAAAGACCCAGGTCATGTGTCTGAGAGGAGCGGATGTTCTGCAAGTGGCTTTGTGTCTGGTGTGGAGGTGACAAGCTTTCCTGCCCCATGTCTCTGATCTATGTTGGGACTGGGTGTGCAGCCAGTGCTGAGCGACCTGGCAGTGTTTTTTCATGTAACAGCCCAGAATCTACTTGTAGGTCCTGAGATTGTCATCTGTGGAATGATTTTCCCACTGTACCAAGGGTGGGATTCAAGAGTCAGAGACTCATGACCACACAGCCTAGGACTGAAGGTATTTCTCAAGCAGCACATCTTATCCAGTGGTCAGCTCATGGGTAAGACTTTCCAAAGCATGTTTGTCATCTTGTCCTGAACAGGGACTCTGCCTGGGGAGTAAAGGTGGTGGGACCCACAGATGACTCCAGAAGGCCATGCAGGACCAGCCTGAAGTCAGAAAGGAAGCTTGAGGCAGAGCAGGGCCTTGTTTTGGGCCTTGCCCATAGGGCCAGCTGTCCTCTTCCTCAGGGATGCCTTGCTTTTTCCTGTGCCATCAATACCAGCTCAACTTGTCGGAACGAGCTTTTGCCTGAGTTCACCTAGCAACTGAGACAGGCTGCCAGGCTGAGAGCAGGTCACTGGCTTGGGCTCATCTGACTGCTCTTCGGGACCTTGCTTGAATCTATGCTCTTATGCCTGTTGGAAAGTCAGATGTGGCAGTGGTGGGGATGTTGACAGCAGATACTGTCCTTTGTAGTAGGAGGAGATAACTGCAGGCTTTTCCAATCTTAGCAGAAAGTCCCTTTGTGGCTTATAGCTTTCAACATCTCTTGAGTCATGTTGAGATCTTTTTCTAGGCATGGGGTGGCAGGGTGAGTGAGGCTGGCTGAAGTCACACTGTGTGTATGAGAAAACTATGAAATGTGTTCCTCAAAGCAAGAGGCAGAGTTCAAAGTGCCCTTGTTCCAGACTCCAGTGTCTGGTAGATCTAGCACTGTCATAAGGCCTCTGAAGTGCAACATCTGGAGAGGTAGACTCAGAGTCTAGCAAGCTGGACCATGCATTATAGACAGGCAGCAGGCTGGTAATACACCATGTGTTGTAGGTGGATGGTAGGCTAGAATATTTTTGCCCCAGCTATCACTAAGGGGTGCCAGGCATTTCACCTCCTTCACCCATTGCAATTTGGTATTAAGAATGACTCATACCAGAGCAAAGTGGGTATAAAAAAAAAAATCTACTGAGCCCTTGTGGGAGAACTTTACCCCCCCTGTTTTCTTCTGGTGACGCAGATTCCTTAAGGCTAGGATTTGGTTTTCTTGATGTGCTTTGATTCTCGCTGAAGGTGGTCACTGCATGGCACACACACCGGTCTGGAATCACTTCTGGTGTTTGGAATAGTTTGCACCACTGTATTTCCCAAACCCAGATACTCTCTGGTGTGAGGCACACGTAGTTCTGATTTTCTTCACTGCAGCCTTTCCCAGCTTCTTCCCTAGCTTGGCTCTTGAAGGCCATTACCGTAAAAAGTTGAATGTGTGTACGGTGATGGCCCCACTCTAAGAGCAAAGCAGAATGGCCCAGAGGGTCAGATAACAGTGCAAGGCTCTGGGCATACCAATGTTCGTGAAACACTTGTTGTCCAGGTCTGGGTGGGAGCAGAGGCACTGCATGTCCTGGTTGGGCACCTACAATACCCAGGCCAGAAGATGTGATCTCATGACTTGGGAAAACAGCTCTTACTGCTTTACAGGGAGATGCTTAGGGCCAGAGAATTTGTATTTTAGACCCCATCCTTGCTTCTGGATTTGGAAATGTGAAGAGAAAGGGGAAAAATCTGGCCCCCCTCCTCTTCCTTCTGTTGGACGGTAGTAGCGTAGACTCTTTTCTTGCTCTGAGTCAAGAGGCAACTGCCCGTTTATTAAGCAAGAGAGTGCCGTTCTTGCAGAGATGAGTTGAATGTTGTATTAAGAGGCCCTCTCTTGTGTTTTCCTCACTGAGGAATAATTTGGGGGCCCTGTTCCTGCAGTATGAGAGTACAATCCTGTGGATGCTCTCTCCCAGCCTGCAGTGAAGCAAATTGGCAGTTGTTTTTTGTTTGGTTTTTTTTTTTTCATGGGGTGCTTTCAAAACAGTACATCACAACACGTTTATATAACCAAACACAAGTTTAAGATTCCCTTATTTTTAAATCACTGTTCTTGCAGTAAAATGCATTACATTTTAGGCTTCTTTGAACAATGCAGTAGCAGTATTGTGAGGGTACAAGACTAGTTATATTAGGAAATCTTTAGTACGTGAAAGTTATAGCTGTGCTTCGTAACAAAATGCAGCAGCCCCAGTAAGTCACACCTCCAATGAATCGCAGAGCCCTGTAATAAGAAAGTCACATCATGCAGAACACATTTTCTGTCTTACTGTCTGTATTCCTTCCTCTGCTTACCAAGGGAAACAGCTAATAAATGTTATATATTTATATAATAAATACTTTAAATAATATCTGCAGTATTTCTATTTAATACCATAAACAGAGCTATACATGAACGCTATATTAAACAGTATAATAACCAGTATTATAGTATAAAGCACTGTATTGGCCACCTGAATCATGGGGTGCTTTCAAAACCTCCTCCCCATTTCTAGGAGCAAGGCTAGGCTTTATCTTCGCAGCAGAGTTCCTGTATATGTCTGCAACCCCCAGAGGAAACCACAGCTGAAACAAAAAGCTACTGGCTAACCCTGAGTGCATCAGTACTTTCTGTGTATGGGAGTCAAAGTGAAACTGAAGTAGAGCTAAAACCTTCAGAGAGAAAATACTCCTGTCTGCAGCTCCCATTCCAAAGATTTAAGGCCAGCTGCAATCAAGAGAGTTTCCTTGCTCAGCAAAGAAAGAAACGATACGAAGTAATGTTTCATTAAAGTCAGCTAATCGGCACTCAAGTGCCCATCTGTACTTAGTAGTCAAATTGTTACCCACAGTCTTTAGATTTAATAATCAAGGTCACGCAGAGTTTAAACACTGACAAATAAGTTAAAACCGAAAGTTGACTTCAAAATCCTTAGATGATGTCCCTGGATAACATGGTTCGCTACAAGGAGAGAAAGTCTCTTAAGCAGTTGGATTTTCAGCTGCAGTCTGAACCCTGCAGTGCTGCGCCAGCACGGGCAGCAGTTGGAGAAGGGCTGTTATTTACCAGTGCATTAGGAAGCAGCACTCACAGGACCTAAAGCACAAGGAAAACAGAAATTATTTTCCACTCTTACCATCTGAAGTCCTGGCAAAGCCCCAGAGTGCTAAACAGCAAAGTGCGGCGAAGGTGCAGGTGGAGTTCACTGCCATCTCCACCACTTCAGAAGAGAAGCCAGCCGACGAGAGGAGTGATCGCCCTGCTTCCTGCGGGGGAAGATGTGCCTCTGAGTGCTCTTATTGGCTGGGAGGAAGGAAAAAACCCACCCTAAAACCCCCTGAATCATCACAGCTCTGATGCAGACTTTGTCTTCTGCCGATGACCACGCAACTCAAAGCACCACTGCAAAACTCTGGCTTGGTGCTAGCAGCACTAGTCCTGCAAAAGACAGGGACTTTTGCTTCGTCACCCTTAGGGGCTGTGCAGACGCATGAGCAGATATGTGTGATGTAACACTGGGAAGTGGTGTGGGGGTGAGGAGAGTAACAGTCATGTGCTTTACAGTTCATGGGGAAATTTAATCCCTAAAAAATGGGCAGTGAGCCCTGGGGATGTAGTTCTTGACTTGTGTGTCTTGACTTGGGTGTCTGTGTGGGGAGAAGCCTGACAGAGAAGATGGGCCCAGTGTCTTGCTTCCCCTGACATGGAGACGTGAGGTTTGGGTGAGGGAGACAAGGAAGTTTTAGGGGTGCCTACCTGAGGGGTCTGTGTGGAGCAGAGCCAGCAGGAAGAGGATTTTTGTTTTGGTGGCGGAGGAGAACACTGTGCCCCACATTTACAAAAGGTGCCTTGACAACAGCAAAGTGCTGTGTTAGGCTCAAAGGAGGTGAGATTTTCTTAGGTGCTCTCCAGAGAGCAGGATAAACGTGAGGAGAGAAGTAGTTTGGCTCTCTGTGGCGTGCAGAGCTTTTCAGCTGTGGGGTTGGATTCCCCAGGGTCAGTGTTTGGTTTCCAGAGAGGTCATCTCTAGGCTGTGTTGGTCCATGCTGAGCAGCTTACAAGTCTGGGGAAAGGAGTTGGCTGCCAGACCTTTTGATGCACCTGAAATCACCAGCTGCCAGATTTGGGATACTGGGAGATGGGCTGATGTCTCACTGAAGGGCTGGGTGTCGTGGAGTGTGTGTGTGCATTTGTTTCAGGTAAGCAGGAAGATGGTGGTTGCCTTTCACTTGCCCCATCAATGAACTGTGCTCCTTTCTGAGCAAAGACATCTTACTGCCCAAAGCAAAGTCCTAATGCAGGCCAGTGTAGGTGGTGCAGAAGCAGCTGGGGGAAAATAATCTTAGCGTTTTCTTGTAGGAAGGGATTAGGTAAACCCTCTGTTGAAACGTCCCACCAAGAAGGAATGGGGCAAGCATGGTGAGTCGCATTTGTTGTCAGTCCTACTTGCACAGAGCTTCTGAATCACCCCAAAGCCTGTGGAAAACATTGAGAAGGAATGAGAGGGGCTATATTGGGGGGTTTTGCCCCCCCCCTTTTTTTTTTGAGCTCAGACAGTGACCTGTCCCTCAGCTGTGGCACAGGCAGGGACTTGCTCCTCTGCATGGCTGAATCAGGCATCTTCAGCCCTCCCTTTCTCTTCAAGAGCTGTGCTCTATAGGTCTACCTCACTGAGAGACTTGGGGGGGGTGTCTTTGTAAGCCCATAGCTGAGTCCTCCTGCAACACCCGAGAGAGGGAGTGATAAGGACCCTCGTCACTGGATCCCAATGCTTCCTACATGTTACAGGAGCCTGTTTGCCCCCCTGCCACATGATGCACCAGAAAGGGGTTCAGGCTTCCTGCAGGACCTCCATAAAATGCTTCCTGGTGAGCCTTTTGATTTGAGTCAAAAGGGGCCCAGTGCGAGGATCTGTTCAAGGATTTGAGGGGATCTTTCTAGACCGTAGATTTTCCTTGCTTAAAACGAGCCCTTTGGGGCACCACTAGCAGCCCTTTGTCAGGGTTTGGTGCGAGTGGGGACGATGACTAACAGACAGAGAGGTGGTGAGATGCAACTCCAGCACCCACAGCCCTCCTCCCTCCCAGCTCTGTGCGAGGCCACCTTACTTAACTGTTGGCACTAGAGGGCACCAGAAGTTAATCTGCTGTGCTGGAGCCCAGGCTTGTCTGGTCCAGGCACCCACAGAGCATCTCGAGTGGCTGCTGCTGTATTGCCTCTGACCTGAGTGCTGGGGAGATTGGGGTGCCCTTCTGTGAAGCCCCTTCCTCTGCACAGAAGCCAAAGGCAAGAGCAAACCTCACACAGAGCAGAGTTGTCCCCAGTGGAGTAGGGACAGACCCCAGGGGCAGTGGCCCTGTTTCAGCTTTATCCAAAACAAGCAATGCCCTGAGCTCTCTTCTTGCCTAGGAGGTTGCCTGTGGCTTTGCCAGATCAGCTCTTGGGTGTCTGGTGGTCCCTAGGGCAGAGGGGAGTGTGCTCTGGGTGTCAGGGCACCCGTGCCCATGGTCTGATGCAAACCTGGCTTGTTCTGCCTTCTGCTGTCCCGCTGCGGTGGCACCTGGGCTGCCGCAGACTTTGTCCTGGAGAACTCGGGACCTGCTCTTTCCTGAAGAGCACTGTTTTACTGTTCACAGGGTTTATAATGCTAAACAGTGGCTTAAGGTCTGCAGAAGGCACTTTTTTCCTGCCTTCGTTCCTCTCCTCTTCTTTCCATAAAATCACTCATTTACAGCTCTTCCAAACCAACTGTTCTTTTTCCTAATGACACTTTTATGACTCTGCTGAGGAAGTTTCTCCAGTTCTTTTCTCCTAGGAAGTAACAGAGTGCTCACTAATGAGCAGTAGTATTAATAGTGCTAGGTTCTATTATGTAAAAAAAAACCCAACCCAAAACAAACCAAAAAACCCCCAAACCCACAAAAAACCTCCCCATCCCAATAACTGTCAAACAATAGCAAACTCCTCCAAGCTCATGATATGCAAAGAGTTGTTATTTTTCTTTGGGAATTTTTGTGCAGTGGAGGAAGCAGTGACTGGAGACTGGGACAGTTGTCCCTTTGCCGTGTCTCATTCCAACCAGGTGCTATCTCCTGGGACACTGCTTTGTGTCCCAAATCCCTGTGTTGGCAGGAGTATGTGTGTGATGTCTCATCTGACGTCCAGCCCAGGAAAATTAGACAGATCCTTGTCTCATTTAAGCTCTCTCAGGGTCGCTGATGGGAATTTCTCCCACTTTCCCTGGAATGCATGTGTAGACCACCTCCTTCAGACCAGCACAGGGCATGTGGGGCACTCTGTGGGGTGGTTGCCACTCCCTAAATTTCCCACTGTGTGGCTGTGCCTGTGTGAGCAGAAATCCTGAACAGGGAGAGGATGAGAGTAAGCGGGCAAGGAAAGGCTCGCTGATTATCCCAGGGTAAACAGAGAATTTGCTTTAAGCAAATAGCTAGCCCTGGTGCAGTCTAAATCAAGCTTGTGATCTTTCTGCATTAAGCTGGGTTAAACAGATCTTAAAAGACTTGCATGCCTGAAGAACCCTCGTGTTTGGTTTTGCGCGAGTAAGAGATATTTATTGCAAATTGTGGAAGACCAAGTCTGCTCTTTTTTCTGCAAGGAAGTTTGCAGAGTCTGTTCATTCTCCCACTGTTGGGCTGCATTATTACAAGCTTGCAAAGAGTGTGCAACTGTGGGGAGAATTTTCTGATTAAAATTAAAAAACCCCCCAACTATTATTATCCATAAGTCAAAGATGTAATTATCTCCTCCTTTTCCATTGAAGAGGCAAAAATGCGGTACCTTTTTTTGATTGATTTTGATTTTGATGACATTTGGTGCATGAAGTGGACTTTTTCAGCATCACTTTTTGCTTCTGTCATTCAAGGCACACCTTTGGCCCCATGGCACAATCCGGTAGTTGTCACCATGGCTTCCTGGAATATTGCCAGTGGGGTCTGCAAGGGGTCATGTTGGAATTACACTCCTGTAAATGCAATCAGCATCTAGTCCTGCACCCACAATTTTTCATTTGCAATTCTGATTCCCTCTTTGCACTTCATGGATCAATGGGGGACTGTAAGAAAAATTCATCTCATTAACTTTTGCAGGGGCTTGGAGAATGACTGGAGTGTGTTTGAACTGTGCTTTCAAAAGTTTTAATTAAGACACATTTACCAGTGTCAATAGTTGTGGTTTTTCCCCCTTTAATATTTTTTACATTTTCCAGGCCTTCATCTGATCCCCAGGGCAGCTAATTTAGTTGGCTTTGCTTTAATGATCTGAGCAGGAGGATGCTTTTTTGTCTCTCAGCTGGAAGAGTGATACCATATTTTGGCTTTTTGTAGACTAGTACATGGGAAAATGCATGTGGCAACAGCAGACTTTAAGCCTTAAAGGTGAAAGAGGTGGGCATGATGTCTTCTTCCACACTGGGGACCTGCGCTTTGCAGATGCTGAAATATGTTGAGGTGCAGAGAAAGGATAGTCCAAGGAAGAAGGACCAGGATAAAGAATTTGGGTGAGGACCCAGCTGCTCCTCTGCCTTCCTATAGCCACCTTGCCAGCCTGTCTTTCGTAAGTGGAAAACCATGCAGCTCATGTAGCAGCAGCTTTTAAGTACAGGGTCACCAGGCAAGCCACAGGATACTCATAAGCAGGCATGTAGCTGAAAAAGTTTGGTCAGGCACAAGGGAAGGAGGAAAATGGTTCAGAGCACATGTCCCTACATAGGATAAAGTCAGCAGTGGTGGCCACAGACAAGTTTATGGGTCTGTGCACTTGGCAGCAATAGGATATAGAGGAGAAATTGGGGTTTGACACTGGTGGGTTGGCCTCACCTGGGGAATTTGTCTCCTTACGCTCCCTTGTCTCTTCTGCCAGGTGCTCTGTAACTCACCAACACCCCACCTGTGCCTCCACTGCAGAAGTTGCTCTGGTTTCTCAAAGGGATCAAGGCTCATGCAGTTGCATTTATTTTTCTACTGGCAGTAACTTTTGAACTGATGAATTTCGATCCAATATGAAAGTGGGCTGGGAGACTTGAGGATGATCTGTTTACCATACATTTCTAAAGAAGGGAAGAGAAGAGAAAGCCAAATGGCAGGGCTGAGGGGAGGGGAAGCACAACTGTGGCATTATCTGCTCTATCTGCCAGCAGCACTGTCAGCTGGTGTGCAGTGATTGCCTACAGATTGCACTGGGGGGTATTTATAAGGGGTGGGTGTATGTAGACCCCTCCATATTTTACCTTGGGGCTGTTCTACTCATTTTGAGATGAACAAACCCTGCATCCCCTCCTTCTCCATCTGAAGATTTGAAGTGGTTCACTTTCCAGGGCAAGCCTGCTCCTCTCTACAACCACTGCAATGAGAAAGGAGACACACGCTTCACTACAATCCTGGTGCTGTTCCCACTGCAGCATCAAAGGTTTGCTCCTTGAATTTAAAATCAGCTAGAGCCTGGTTACCTCTGTTAGAACAAATCCTCCATTTCTAACAGGAACATGATACACAGATGTCCAGAGCAAAGGTCCCTTTAGCCCTGAACCTCCTCCTGGAGCACAGCCTGGAGGGGAGTATTATTGTTACCCTAAGCTATGCTGAAAGTATTTAAAATACAGTTAATCAGCTTGTTCTCAATCTGATTTGGGGACTACGTTTTTGCTGGGAACTACTGATAAGGAGATGTTGGTGACTGTGCAGATATTCCCTGCCTCAGTTTCCCCACTGACCTTCTATATATTTTGCTTGTTTTGCTGATGTCCATCTCTGGTCAAGACTGTGTACAGCACCTGGCACCAAGTGGATCCCCCTTTGTGATAGAGCCTCTTGGTAAAATCATAACATTAAGACAAGTAATGATGAAGCCCTACCAGTTTAGCTCTTGCTCCTGTGGCACCTTGCTTTCTCAAATGGCTGTCCACACACAGTGGCTTCTCACTTGGCTCTGTTAATCCTCCCCTCCGGCTGTGGTGCTGAGGGTAGTCAGCTGACTGTGCAAGCCCCTGTAAACCTCTTAGCAAATTAATTAAGGCTTGGGGGGCTGTTTGAAGGAGACCCACCTAGTTAAATAGATCTTTTTTTCTTACCACATTGGAAAGCTCCTGAGCAGAGCCATAGGCTTAGGCAGACACTTAATGCTGCTAATTGCTTGTGTTTCAGGAGTGCTGGAGTTCCCTGCCATGGGCTAGGGTCTGTTGTGCAAGAGGTCTGTGGAAAATACCCAGCAAATGAACTTGCAAACTCTGTTAGACACCAGCTACCACAGCGGGTGATTACAAGTAGCTTGCAAGTCTCTGGCCGGTGTGGACACTGGCAGCTGCTGGTGGCGGCTGCTTGTCCTCCCCTGGCATCGCCCTGGAGGAAGCGGGCCACCGTTCCTCTGTCTCAGCAGCAGAGGGAGGAGGTTGTGTGATGATAGATGAGCTCAACAGAGGTGAGTAATGCTGGAAAAGAGGGGAAACACTGTCTGCTTGGATTTTGCATCCAGGTGCATCTGCTTGGGAATGCACACAAGCACAAATGCAGATTCATAGCGTCTTGCCCCTAAACCAGTGTTAAGTCAGTGGCTGAGAGAGGATCTGAAAGCCCCTTCTTGCCCTCTAAGGCTACGGTGCAAGGGTGGCTTCAGGTGCTATTTCTCTTCCCAGATGTCCTGCAAATGAATCCATCGCGTGTTCACCCAGCCTGCACCAGACCTGTGGAAATGATGCAGCATGTTTTGGGGAGGCTGGACTGGTTGTTCCTTTGTCCAGGCCTTTGCTGGGCTCCCTGCTCTGTTTGCACTCACTTTCCATCTGCTGGCATCCTCGCTGCTCACCTCATATTTAATAATTCTCTCTAGACAGGGCAAATACTATTGACAAGAGAACAGCAAGTGTTATGCTCTGGTTTAAAAACAGGGCGTTGGGAAGTGATGTTGAAACGCAGGGTCCCTGTGCTCTGCCGTATCCCCCACTCAACAGCATGGCTTGGCAGGAATGACTGCTCTTAGGGCAGAAGGGTTCACCAAAGACAGGGTGTGCTGCACTCATTCTGCACCTCTTATTATAAGGTGATCACTTTTCTTTTGTGGGAAAAATTGACTGACTTTGTGGTTCTGGATGCATTGAAAGTGCGTGTTCACCCAGCCTGCACCAGACCTGTGGAAATGATGCAGCATGTTTTGGGGAGGCTGGACTGGTTGTTCCTTTGTCCAGGCCTTTGCTGGGCTCCCTGCTCTGTTTGCACTCACTTTCCATCTGCTGGCATCCTCGCTGCTCACCTCATATTTAATAATTCTCTCTAGACAGGGCAAATACTATTGACAAGAGAACAGCAAGTGTTATGCTCTGGTTTAAAAACAGGGCGTTGGGAAGTGATGTTGAAACGCAGGGTCCCTGTGCTCTGCCGTATCCCCCACTCAACAGCATGGCTTGGCAGGAATGACTGCTCTTAGGGCAGAAGGGTTCACCAAAGACAGGGTGTGCTGCACTCATTCTGCACCTCTTATTATAAGGTGATCACTTTTCTTTTGTGGGAAAAATTGACTGACTTTGTGGTTCTGGATGCATTGAAAGTACTTGCCATGCTGTCCTGTGGGAAAGGACAGAGGGAAGCTGCAGAGGGTCAGAGCTGCTAAAAAGTCATTCAGGTGGCCAAAATAGGGGTCACGGCGAGAGGCTGTCTCAGGCTGGCAGCTGTCAAGGACTGCTTTTCAGATGAACACTGTATTTTCTATATTCAGGCTCAGTCTTGGCACAAGCCATGAAAAAGCAAGTGCAAGACAGTGAGGCATATTGGTGCTGCAATGTAAGCCTGTGTCTGCAATGCAGCGTGTGCTGCAGGTCTCGCAGTATGAAGGAAGACAAATCTGTGCTCTCTAGCTGTGTTTAAAAATCCCGTCCACAACTCCATGTAGCTTGTCTGTTTGGCAGGTGCCCAGGGCCTCAGCACTGCTGAGACTTGGATTTGACAGCCCCAGTCTGCCTCTGCTGTGCTTTTACCATCACTGCCAGCTCTTATCTGGTGCTTCGGATCCATGAGGAGCAACTGTAAGTTGATTCAAGGAGGGAACTGAGCTATGGTTTCATGTGCAGGTGGCAACACCAACATGTGCAAAATGCTCCCTGGGCTAAGAAGATGGTGTTGGAAGTGTTGTCCCACAGCGAGCAGAAAATTGTTACCTCCTGAATCTAATTTAAACCAAGCAGAGCAGTGGCCATTGCCTTGATACCCTAGGCATAGCTTTGCCCTGGCCCTCTCCCATGAGAGGTCCCTGTGCCCAGGCTCCGGGCAGGAAATGCAGTCCCTCGCCCTTCCCAGCTGCTCTGCAGCTCCCTGCAGTTCAGGCAGAGGCAGAAAAGCCACGCTGCCCCCCAAGGCCCATAAAGCAAGTGGTACCTACTGAAATCCATCACTGAAAAATGTGGTTAAGCCAGTTCTGTAGCAACAAAAGTGAAGAATCAATCAGGGCTTAATTATGTTTCTTGAATGTACCCAGAGTCGTTTCACAGCAATTCATGTCCCTGCCCTTCCACTCCTGAAAGGTAGTGCATGCATTTTCCTGCATTCAGCTTCTTTCCCTTTAACAGCAGATAATCGGCTTAATAGAGAAAAGATTGTCCTTACGATACAACAGAACCATAATGGAGAGAAATCTGCCTTGAGAAGGAAAAAGTGTGGCTCACATATAGCAAAAGTGTTGGTTCTGCAGTCGTGGTGTGTGGAGAGTCT
>NW_009260136.1:814114-823048 GCF_000687185.1 Egretta garzetta
GCAGGAGGTGGAGCGGGGGGGTGAAGGAAGTTTTTGATCGTTGGCACTAAGCTAAACTTCAAGGCCCTTGACTGCACTAAAGAGGGAGTTCTCAAAATCATCTCCACCTGGGATGACAGTTATGAACGACACCTCCTTCATTAGTACCTGTGAAGCAAACCAGGTAGTCAATAAGGATGGAATAGCTGTGCTTAAGTTTTATAAAATAATCCAGAAATGGCGCTGGCCTCCATGCTTCAGAGCACCGTGTGAGCTGAGCAGTAGTGTCCAGGGGAGAACGTGGTGCTTGGTTACCCCATCTCCCAGGTCCTATGGGATTTCTGCTTTTTTCTTGGAAGGAGCAAGTGCTCCTCACTATTGTAGACTGGCAGAATGAATTTAGCTGTGCTTGGAGACACTAGTTGGGAATTTTCTGTGGAAAATGTTTTTTGCAATGCCAAAACATATACCCATGAAATGAGCTTTTGCAGGTACCTTAGATTTTTCTTTTTTCTGTTTTCTACCAGAAATATAAAATCAGAGAAAGCCAGAGTGCTTTAGGGCTGTGCTGCCATTAAACAGGGCTGCTGCAGCATGTCAAGGGAGCTGTGATAAGACATGCTGTGTGTGGGCTAGCAGAGAAAGAGCAGCCCATGTGGGAAGGAATAAAGCTGTGTATTAACGTTGTTTTCCCTCTGGGTCTGTCTCAGTTTCCCAGCACACCTAGAGGTACCTCATTTTGCAGTATGTGACCTGGGTGCAGCCGAGCTCCATCACTTCCTCCCAGGCCCATGACCAGAGCCCCTGCCCTGGCTCAGGGATGTCGCTTCTGTACAAGACCAACATGGTGGCAACCTGTGTGTCGGTGGTGGGGGTGTTGTCCTGTGGTCCTTCAAATTGGCTTTTGCTGTGCTGTGTCTGAGGGCAAAAGGTGCTAAAGAGTGAGGATCCATCTCTGGCAATGGGAGCAAAGCTGCAGGAGGGGAACAGTCCTCCTTGAAGCTCACCCTCTCCAACCTCCTAAGCAGCTGTGGTGATCAGGTCTTCCCATATCTCTCTCTTTCTTCAAGACTGCTGACCTTTCTAAGACAGTGGGTTGTTGGGCTTACAGAGTTTCAGCAGAGCTCAGTGAGCGGCTTTCTCTGTTAAAACCAGCTTTTCCCCACAGAACATAATTACTTTGTCACAAGCTGCCTGAGAGGACCCATTGCCAGGGTGAGTAATGCAATGAGGCAAAATGAGATCAAGACCCTGCAGAGTTTGTGTGAGATGGAAAGAGCTGGAGAATTTCAGGTGAACACCGAGGTGTGAGAAAAGTACCCTGGATGGTTGGGGAGGTTGCTCTCCTCCTCCCTGCTGCTGGGCACCCCAGCATGCTAAGGAGCCAGAGGAGATGGGGACAACAGCTATGGGAAACTTCCACCAGCCAGCAGTTTCTCTCGGTGATATGCTGGGGGTTTGGTCCCTGACTCTTTCTCACCATGCCTGTGCAGCAGCGCTCAGCTGACAGAGGGGATGGATGGGCAGCAAGTGGGACTGCCTGGGGGGAGCTCAGGGTCAGGGTAACATCGTGGCTGTGGCTGCTGGCACTGAAGGTAAGTGGTGAGGGGAGCTGAAGATCCTGAGAGAGGAAGGGAGTTGTCCATCATTAATACCCTGTGAAGGTGAGGGACAGCAGAGATGATAAGGGATCTGCCACTAGCAGGGCAGCAAGGTGCAGCTACCAGTTTGTCCAGCAATACTTCAGAGGAAAAAAAATCCAAATGTGGAGATTTACAGGGTAGGTTTACAAACATTAAGGAGGCTTAGGCAAGGGTAGCTTTGGCCTGTGGAAATAGAAATGTCTTTTGCACAGGTACCCTCATCCTGCAGGATGTGTATGGCTTTGCCTAATGAGAGGCCTTGTCAATTAACTTTAACACATGCTCTCTTGTCAAGGGCTGCTTACTTGTAGGAAGACATCCTTCAGAAAGCCAAGGAACCGAGACATTTGCATGAAAACTCAGGGAAGCAGTTGTGCCACTGAAGAGCTGGGGACATTTATCTTTCCTCTCTTGGGTGAATATACTTTTCTCTGAAAAACAATAGTGTAAGAAGTAAAGGGTGGAGTAGAGCTGAACTCAGAGTCTAAGCTGCACTCCTGCTCTGAACAGGGCTGATGCTCCAGGACCCTGCATGCCCTGTGCTGCACTGTGGGTAGGGGTCCTTCTTGGGGTTGATAAAAGATGGCATGTGTTGACCTTGGAGCAGGCAGAGCTTGGCACAGAAGGCTAGACCCTTTCGGGATTCAGCCAGAAGCAAAGGAGTTCATTTCCTTCCCTCTGGACTCCCAGGCGTGGGATGGAAACCGCATCGTTCATGGAAGCACTCGGTGTCAAGCTGAACATGAACCTCCAGTTGATGCAAATGCAGTTTCCATCCTAGAGGTTCTTTTAGATCTAATTAGCGTCAAATGGTAAATAATCTCAAATAGCTTGGTGTGTCTGCCCAACCTCAGCTCTGGGACCATACTGCTAAACTCCGCAGACCTGCAAGAAAGCCAGAGTCAGTAACTAGGAGGGCTTTCTCTTGATTTACAGGGCCTGTGACCTCTAAGTCAGCACCTTTTTAATTCTATTTTTTTGTCTGTCTTCTCCAGATCAGTTTAAATGGGAGAAGCAACTGAGTACTGAAAACAAGTTCATGAAGGGCTTGTGTATGTGTGTGAACAGGAGATCTTTTTGCTTTGTTTTGGATTTGTTCATTTTGTTATGCAGAAAGCGCAGCTTAAATTAATGCGGAGCTTTTGGGAATTGAGCAGCCAACTGTCAAGCTACTGGGATGCCTTGTGTGTCAGTCCTGTCACACACAAAACCCTGTCCAGAGCCCTGAGCTCTGTTGTTAGCAGTTGCAGACGGTGTGAACACACCACCAACAACTGCTGGTTTCCCTGATGCTGGATTAGGCTTGAAAACCTTCTCCCAAGCAGTATCCAGGCAGTATGTAAATGCCTATGTCATGGCGTGTCAGGGATATCTCTTGGGCTGGAGTAAATGCATGCTGCGGTATGGCAGTAAACCCTATCCTTGACCCAGCTCATCTAGAAGGGGTGAAGCCAAGCCATCACCACTTGGGTTGGGAAGACTGACAACGAGCCTGCCCTCCCGAGTCAGGGGGGGCAGAGCTGCAGGTTACTGTCACCAGCAAGGGCCAAGCGAGAAAAAAAAGGACCTAGAGAAATAGAGATTGGGCAAATGCTGCCTCCAGCTAGGAGGGATGGTAAACCTGGTGGGTGTGGGCTTTACCTGGAAAGGGGGAACTAGTTGGGCACTGGAGCCAGACTGACCTTGGAATGAGGCAAGCCATGCCTTGACAAGCAGCAAGTGCTGCCCATGTGGTCTGGGTACTGAAAAAAAGCAGGAAGAAAGGCAATTCTCCACACTCAGCTGGGAAACCAAACCAGCACCACCTGTGTCTGACAGCAGTGCCTGCACCAGTGTTCTGAGAAAACAAGGATGAATGTTTCCATGCTTGTGTCTCCGGCCTGCTCTTTCTCCCCTAGGAAAGTCAGAAGCCAGGGGGTCTCCCCGGCTCCCCCTCTTTCCATGTGCTCTGATCCTTCAGGGAACAGGGGTGTGAGCTGTTCCACTGCAGAAGAGCAGGGGAAGCAGGGATGGTTTTGCATACAGGCAGTTTTGCAATACAGAGGGTCAGATTGCACGAAGCCCAGCTGCAAAACAACCTCAAGAAAATCTGCGTGCAGCTGTGAGTAGGAATGGGGGAGCATCCTGATTTAGAGAAGAAATCAGAGGTTGGATGTCCATGCTGGAGGAAGAACTGGAGCATATTTGGGAGCCTTCTGAGCTTGGTGTTCTTGGGAGGAGGCCAGCTCTCCTAGAAGTGCCTTGCTGGATTGCAGCAAGGGAAGGGTTACAGAAATGCTGTGTCTGGTGTATGTCTGGTGTTCGTGCAATAAGGGCCTGAAAGGTTTGGTGCACAAACTTGTCTATGGGAAGGGGAGCAGTGGAGCTGCTGTCTCAGCAGGATTTGGCTGTTTGTCCTCAACATGGCTTGGGGTATCTGCAGCCTCATTCCCTACCCCTCTCAGGGTTTTGGCTGCTGTGCTTAAGGTCAGATGTGATCTGGTGCTGCTGTAACCTGGGGTCAGACTGGAAAAACAAGTAAGATGTGAGAAAGAACAGCGAGAAACCTCGTTGGCAACTCCTCTTCTTGGCTGTGGACCTGGATAAAGTCAGGTCCTTGACTCTGTGCCCTGCCTGAGCTGTGCTGTAAGTATGCCTGTGCCTGGCCCTGTACGTTGCTGATCTTTGTGTTGCTTTGCTGATGTGGCTTCCCAGCTTGACTGTCAGTCTGCCTCTTCATCACGGACCTGTGGGGGTCACTAGACTGTGGCATTGCCATGGGTAATGTCACTGGACCTACTTTACCCTCTGTTCAGGCACTGTGGGACTGCACCCTGGTTGGTGAGGACACTGCCCTGTCTTGCTATCACCCTGGGGTCCCAGCTTCCCTTCCTTCAGGAAATAGCCCCACTCTTGCTGCTCCCTGACAGGCTGTGGGGACACCATGAAAGACCACATAAGAAAGCCTCTAATAATGCTTTCCATCCTCCTGACCCTGCAGGATGTGGTCAAATAGGTCCTTCTGACAGTCTTTGGAAAGTCAGAGAGGTTGAATGTGGATAGAGTTGGTGCAGATAAGCCCACAGTGAAGGAAATCTGGAGCCTGCAGTACCACTGCAGGTTGAATCAACGGGACACGGTGTTCCTAGCAAACATTTTCCACTTGCTGTGTGTGTTGGTCCTTGTCTGTAACAACATCCTGATCATGCTGCTGAAGACCCTCGCCTCAAACCCTACTTCAACACAGTATAATGGGGAGTACTGGGAACAGTACTCCTTGCCAAATGTTAGCTAGGTATTTTGTTGGAGCTACAGGAGCAGGAGGAACAGGGCCAGGACTGGGACCCCGCTGTGTTGTGGCACCTAAATAAGACTGCAAACCTATTTACTATGTCAAAAAGAAGTCTGATGAAATGACTGCTCAGGAAGAGGAGGTTTTAGAGGGCTTCCCAGTGTCTGGAAATTGAAGTTAGCAAAAATCAAAAAATTTCCAAAAATTGGAAATACAATGTAGATTTTTAAGAGTGAGAGTAATCAGCCGTGGAGACTTATTGCCAAGGGACTGGGTTCTCCACCACTGTGAGTCTTTAAACTAAGGGTAGATGTCTTTTAACAACCTGCAGGCACCATGGCAGGAGAATTTTGAGACTTCATGCAAAGTCATTAGATGCAAGGGCATTAGATACAGGGGCACCAAGCAGTCAGTCTGTGTGTATGTGTGTGTAGGGCATAAATACAGGCACCAAGCAGTCAGTCTGTGTGTATGTGTGTGGGGTGTTGCATGTCTTCAGTGGTGCTCATAGGACAGAGCCCATCTTGGGTTGGATATACCTGGAAGAGAAAGGACCAACAGGACCAAGAAGGTGAGGAAGCTGAGCAGCAGGCATTTAACCAAAGACCTGCACACCAGGCTCCCCTAAGGCCGCATCCCTGGATGAGCTGGGTGGGAGCAAGGGCAGAGGAGGCTGTCAGCAGAGCAGTGTGACTAATGGGTTGTCCAGTTCCTCACCTGAACTCCATATTTCAGGAAAATAATTTTTGTTCTGGACAAAATGAAAAATGTTCTTGAACCTGCTGAGCAGTGAAAATAAAGGCATCTCCCACTCCCAGCTGGGGGCCTGAGCCAGAGTTTGCTAGATTCATTGGAAGTCACCATTACCCAGCAAGTGGCTGTGGCAGTGTGCTCCCCCTTCCCCTTCCCCTCTGACTCCCCCTCCCTGGACCTCTTTCAAGTGATAACCACCTGTGGTGGTGGTGATAGATGTGTCTAGTCATGAAGGATGCACCCACTGGATGTGGGGGAGACGGACAGCCAAGGGCTACTGTGGAATGTGCCCACCTAAGCACAGTGGTCAGTATGCAAATATGACTGTGAGCCAATTAACTTACCCCCATCAATAGTGAGCAGCCCAACAGCCCTTTGAGCTCTCCTGCACGGCAGCCAGCTGTACGCCAGGATCTCCCTGTGAGCAGGGATGCCTCTCAAGGTTACTTCTCAAGGTTGAGAGATTCCTCACCGCAACAGATTCTCGGTAAGTGGCTAACAGCATGCTAAACTTTGAAACCTTAGCTAAGTGATATAAAGGATTGATTGTGCATTTATAATCCTTTAGACATAAACCGTTGACCAGGTCTGGGACTAAGACTGGATCCAGCTGCACCTAGACTCCTCTTTGAGGAAGGAGTTTAGAAAGCAAGGGGATCTTCTCTGTACCTCATGACTCAATGGGAGGGTCTCCTTGCCAGTTCTGTCTGACCCTGTCCTCTGTGCAGTAAATAACCAGTGTACCTTGCCATCGAATCTTATAAACTACTGTCACATTTACCACTGAACTTTGTTAACTCACTGTTTCACACCAATAAACTATATTTTTTTGCTTCCCTCTCACTCCATTTGTGACAGTGGCTTAATGTGGCCATTGAATAGGGTGGGTGAACACAAGCTCAGTCAAAGGGGCCGATGTAAGATAATCTGTTCAACCTTTGCTTTTGGCCAGTTCTTCATTTTTCAAGGGCATCTTCGTACTGGAAGCTCTTTCAGAGTGTCTTTTGTAAGCTATTGCACTGCCATTGCTAACCAGGAAACCATTCTCATTTTAGGGAGATATTTGCCTTATATTTCCACAGCAGTCAGATGAGGTTTTCACAGGGTACAAATTCAGAGATAACTTGTGGGAACTGTCAGTTAAAATTTCACAGCTTTTAGATGCTTTTTTTTTTAAATTTCTACAGTATTTTAGCAACATTATATTTAAAAAAAACCAGGCAGTGTCAGAAGCTGGTGTTATTAATCTGGAAATGGTCTGGGCTGTGCTGTGTGGGAGCATACCACTGCTTGGTTCACATTACTGGTTGCAGTACAGTGCCCACAGGCAGAAATGCAGTGATAAAAGTGTAAGAGCGCCTTTACAGCAGGACAGTTCATTTTGCCTCCTGGAGGGACCCATGTACCCCTGGAAGTACTTTTGGGCTTGATAACCTTGTCCACCCTTCAAGGGTGTCCCACATGAATTACACAGGCAAAGCAAAGAGCTTTGACCTGGACAAGGCTTTGTAGCCAAAGCCTGGGTACGTCAGTGGAAAGAGGATCGGTAGATTTTGGATAAAACCTGTTGGCTGTAGAGCATAAAGTTTAACAGAAGGCAGCTCTCCAACAGGCTCTTTCCCAGCCTGGTGTCCTCATTTAATGCATAGTCGTCTCTGATCTATTTGCATTGTACTGCTTGCTGAACTGCTCTGTTCTCTGTACACGAGCTCTGTACTTAGAGATGCTCTTCACTTACAACTTCAGATTTCAGTTATTATTTGAGCTTGGCTTGTTCCTGGCTACATCATTAAAAAGAAAGGAAGTTTCTTTGCCCACCTCTTCTCCTTAAACTTCTGTATTGCTGCATTTTATGCTGCACATATTCAGAGGGTGATAAATTCAGTTGGTTTTGGTCTAAATATAATTTGTTAGTAATTGCTATCTATTTAATTTTATTGGTAGCAATATCTTAGCTTTACAAATGCAAGGTCTCTTATGAATGCAAGTACTCTTCTGGCAGTGTCTTAGGGAAGACTTGTTTAATAAAAGTAAAAATGCATTTGGGAAGGTTTAAATCAGATGACTGCAGAGAACTCTTTTTCGCTGAGCAGGGCAGAATTTGTTGCCCAACAAGGCCGTGAGGGGATATAGGGGATGGAGAGCAGGATGAAACCCTTCTGTCTGTGAAGGTTTGGGACATCTCATCAGCTAAATGGCTCCTTGAAAAGCATAGCTGGAATCAGACTCCGATACTGAAAGGCTAAGCGTAGTGGAGGTTTCAGCCTTGTGAAAAAGCAGTGGCTCCAACGCAATTTGTGACCTTCCTCTTCTCTTTCAGTGCTGGGGGAGCTTTTGCGTAGCTGCTGATGGCCTTTGGGGTGTGCTCTTACTGATTTACAGTTTCCTGATTCAAACTGGGCATGGTGCTGGGAACACTAGTTATTATTGTAATTGTTCCATCCTTTCCTCAGTTTTCTTTCTCATCTTTTGATCTATCCATGTTGAGAACAATAAACCCCCAAAATTCAGTCTGACCCACATGCACATGCAGCACAGAGCATCTTTTTGACAGTCACATTGAGCAAACTTCAAGAGAAACTCTGGGTAATTTTCATCTCCATTTCACCATCAGATCATTAAAATGAGACAAGTAAAATATCTCGGAATAAAAATGACAGACACAAAAGCAGGTCTTTAAATATTAGCAGCTTTAAAATTAATGTTTGATAAGATTCCATGCTGAATTTTGATTACTGGTGCCTTTTACAAAGTTCAGCTATAAGGTCTGAATCTTTTATTGTGCATTCCCAGGAAGATAAAACACAGTTATTGCTAGTGCAGTTTGGCTTCTGTACCCTTAACAAAAACGCCTGTTCCTTGGTTGCCATATGCTACCAAAAGGGATAAGATTTTAATTACCAGTCAATAAAGTCCCTTCATGTTTTTCATGGTAAGAGACCTAAAAAAAGTTATTTTTACTCACTAGTTATATAGTGCCTCTTAAAATGTCAGTGGTTGGGTACATATCGGGGTCACTGAAATTCAGAGGTGTTTATTTGCCAACCACGTGTGTCCTGCCCCCCCGCCTCTGTTCCCTGGCAGTGGTTTCTGCAGAGGGACACCCAGGATCCTGTGAGCCCCATGTTTTAGGTTGTCAGGGACTGTCACTTGCCCCATGCCAATGGGGAGAGCACTAGCAGTTTACCAGTGGGACTCTGTGTGTGCGTGTGTCCGTCCATGCACAATATTCTCTGTATGGTCTTTGCTGCTGGCAGGACTTCTCCCCCTAGGGTCGTGGCTTTTTTT